>NC_056737.1:112396397-112561397 GCF_019279795.1 Protopterus annectens | reverse complement strand
CAAATTCTTGAATATCATCCCTGCGCACAACCAAAGCCTTTGCTCTCCTGTTAGTAATCCATTCACAGATGATGTCTTCCAGCTCAGGAAATAATGGCTGCCAACCTGAGCCACACTTGCACTTCTTAGCATTTCCCTCGTCTGCCTGTTGACTGAGGTTATCGTATGTTGCATGCCATTTTCGGACCATTCGGAGATCTAACTTCTCTTTGCAGAAGGCCATCAGATTCTTTCCCCGGGAGTCCTCCATGATTCCTTTCTTGTACTCGATGGAATAGCTCTTTCTTTTTGCACTCATCTTGTCTGGGGGAGGGCTTAATTGAAGACTTAAGAGACCATAGTGGCAACACAAAATGGCGACAGTTAAGAAGACACAACCACAGATGTTCATTATCAAGTGCGAGTGCTTTATCTGCATTTTCTGTACTTTGACCAATCAAAGTACACCTGCCAGTGTTTATGGGCCAAGGATCTCAACTGTCAAATGTGAGTGATGATTAGGGTTACAGTAAGAATCATGGAGGACTCCCAGGTAAAGAATCTTATGACTTTCTGCAAAGGGAAGAAGATGGGTGTCCAGATGGTCTGAACATGATGCACAGAGTACAATAACCTCAGTCAATGGGTGTCAATAATGTTATTTTATAATTCAACACGTCAGTTGTGTGTTGTTGACGATCTTAACTGGGGCTTATTTTTGGGGTGGGGCTTATATCATGACCACCCTGGAAAACCATGTTAGGCCTTATTCTCTGGATAGGTCTTATTTATGAAGAAATACTGTATACGGGTCTACTTCTGTAGACCGAATTACCATAACACTGACCTGCATATGATCGAGATGATAACACCAAATGTTCACTTTAACGAAGATTCAGAACATCATTATTTTAACATTGGAAAAGTGGCAATTGGCCAGCATGGTGAACTTTGCCCTTTTCCACACTGTAGTGTGATCTCAGAGTTGGTATATTTAGTTTGGGGGTGTGTGCAGGGTACAACTCCCCCCACTTGGGTAGGTTTTATTTGCTCTGGTTTGTCTTATTTGTGGTGGTGGCCAACTGACTGTTTCCCCGTGTTAAAATTATGATGTTCTGAACGTTCATTAAAGTGAACTTTTGATGTTGTCATCTCGCTCATATGCAGTTCACTGTTATGGCAATTCGAGATAGTCCGACCGGATACATGTCCATTTTCAGTGGAGTCCCGGGGAGAAAAGCTCCAAACACAACATACAGAAAAAATAATACAGGAAAAATCATAATATCAATACATGTTGCAAACAGTTTACAGACTCTGTTCAGTTAAGGAAGTTATACATTCGATCATTATTAAACTTATATAGGTATCTGAACTAACAATTATGTCACAGCTTGTATGTAGTATAAAGTACTGTTTGGCACACAGTTATAGAAAGGAGCTAGTAAGGATTAGAACAAGGACATAACCAGTGTGTCTTAAAATGTTGTCTGAGACTTTCTTTGAATTGAGTTAGTGAGGATACTAGAGTAAGGTCAGCAGGAACGGAGTTTAATTTTGCTGACAGAGTTGGCAAACAGGGAGTCCCCAGCTGAGTTATTGGTTTTGAATGTTTGAACCAGCAGTCTGCTAGATGAGCGAAGTGGCCTGAGGTTACTGTAGGGGCTAATGATGTCTTTAAGTGCAGGTGTATTTTTAGGTTGGTTGAGTACTTTATATGCCACTATAAGCTGGTTGTATTGAAGTAGGCTAGGTAATTCAAGCCACCCTAGAAGATTTAGGTTAAGACAGTGGTGTGTCCTAAATGCCGTGCCTGTAGCAAATCTAGCAATGTGGCTATAACAGCTAGAGAGCTTGCTAAGGTTGGATTTGTTCAGATTGATGAATAAAGGGGAGGCATAGAGAAGTGTAGAGAGTAGATGTGAATGGGCAATAACAATTCTAGCAAGTGGAGTAAGAAAAGGTTTAATCTTATAAAGGGAGCCAAGTTTTTTATTAATGGTTTTGATAGTTTAGTTGACATGCATATCAAATTTAAGGTTATCTACTATAACACCTAAGAGTTTAGTTTGGGCTTCTGGGGAGATAATGGTGCCATTATTTGATTTAATGGTAAAGAATAGTGATGAGGACTGACGGGTGATGGAAAAAGTACCATCTTTGGTTTGTTGGGGCTTAAGATCAGATGATGATTAGAGAGCCAATTTTTAACAGTGTTAAACATATTCTGGGACAATGTCATTAGTTTTGTCTGGGAGTTGGCTGAGCAGATTAAAGGGGAGTCATCTGCATATTGAATGCAGGTTGCATCTGGGATGACAGAGTGAAGGTCATTAATAAAGATAGGGAAAAGAAGAGGTCCTAGTATAGAGCCCTGGGGGACTCCTAGGGTGATGGGTAGAAGAGAGGATAGTTTGCCCTGCCATAGGATGGCCTGTTGTCTACCACAGAGGTAGGATTAAAACCATTGGAGAGCGTGGTTATCTAAAGAGAAGGCCTTCAAAGTATGGATGAGTTTCTGGTGGTTTACCATATTGAAGGCCTTAGCAAGATCAAGAAAGAGGGCTGAGGTTAGTTTGTTATTATTTCAGTTATGGTTTATGACATCAGAGAAGGAGAGGAGGGCTGAGGTAGTACTATGGAATGGCCTAAAGCCATGCTGATAGCTAGCGAACAGATCGTTCTGGATAAGATAGTGCAGGAGTTGTTTATGTATGCACTATTTCACAATTTTAGCCAGCTGTGACAGAATAACTATGGGTCTGAAGTTTGACAGTTCAATGGAGCTACCTCCTTTATGGAGTGGTATAACATGGGATATTTTTCATATGGAGGGGATGGTAGCTTCAAATACAGTTCTATTGATTAAGATGGAGATAGGGTATGCTATGGCATCTGCAGCTTTTTGTAGATACTCTGCAGGAAGGAGATCAGCAGATAGCCTGGTTGGCTTAATTTCTTAATTAAGGCACAGATAAGTAATATAGGTACTGCTTGAAAGCTAAAGGAGAGTTGGGTACTAGGTATAGCGGCAGTTGAGTTAGAGAAACTGGGAGTTAGCTGACTAGCATGGGACTGGATAGTCTCAGTGAAGAAACTATAAAATGTGTTGGAAATATCCTCCAGGGTTTTATGTTAGGAAGATGAAGGGGTTGGAGTGGTGGTTTGACCTGGGTCAAGAAGTCTGTTTATTCCTGCCCAGAATTTTTGAGGTTTGTTTTGATGTTTCTGTTGAAGATGGCAGTAAAATGTTTTTTGTCTGACTTAACAGATTTCTTTGTGGCATTCCTTAATTGCCGATATCTTAGTTGATCTAGTGGGGTTTTTGTGGCATGCCAAGTGGCCCATGCCTTGTTTCTAAGTAAGATTTTTAATTTGGTATCTTTTGAAACCCACTGTGCAATTTTTGCTTTGCTTCTAATAGGGCGAGCAGGAGCATGATAGTCCAGGATGGCAATGAAATTGGTATTAAAGTATGCTGCAGCTTCATCCAATAGTAATTGTTTTAGGACTGACCAATTACATAATTTTTGTTCATTCTGGAAATTGGTGAGGTTAAAGTTCCTATTATTTCTTATAGTTTTGGAGATGGGCTGGTGGGAGTTATCAGCATTGTACTTAATTATGTAGGTAAGAAAGTGGTCACTTAGGTCTTCAGGGAGGGTCCCTGACTTGTACATTTGGGTATGGTTATTGATAAGTATCCAGTCTAGGATACTTTCTTTGTTATTGGGTTTGCCAATCCTGGTCAGGGAAGATATGATCTGTGGAAAATATTTATTTATTTATATTGGGGCAAGAACTGATAAGCTCTGAGTTGTTTGGTATAGTGGTTATCTGAGGGATTGTTGGTGTATGCACTTCGACCCTATTTCAAGGGACTGGCACAGTCTATGTGATGCCAACCGGTCCCCTTGGTTATGTTCAATTTTATGGTTTGGTACTGAAATTAAAACCATTGTTACATGGAGTTATCATCCTTACTTGATGCTGTTCTAATTTAACAGCATTCAACAAACTGATTGCAAATGTAAAATTGGTATGTTTACTGATTCAGTTCCAAGAAGACAGAATAGAATATCCATCCATTCTCAATTTTATAAACAATATGAAAGCACATAGGGAGGTAGGGAGATCATATTTATCTGGAATATATAAAATAAATAAGAACTATAAATTTTATATCTAAGATAACTGTTCGGGTATGCTGTCTTAGTGAACTACTTAACTTTACCTACAGCAGATAAAAATTACTTTAAAAATCTCAAAGAACACTATCATCTTTATTTTGGAGATTATTATCTTGAAAATTTCAACATAGGTCATTTATCACTCCACACAGAAATGAAATTATAAACGAAAGTATGGCATTGATTCTTACAGGTGTGATCGGCAACATAGAGTTTATGACTGCAAAGTTTTATAACTTATGGGGGGGGTAATGTTTTCTGCAAGCACTGTGGTCTGATAAATTTATGTTAACAAAACATTTGGGGTTGTTTAAGGCTTCATTTCCAAGAAGTATATCAAAGTAAAAAAAATGCATCTCAAATGCCAACATTTTAAATTTCTTATATTTGAATACAAAAAAACAAACAAAGCTTTCAGGATACTTCCCTTTCTCAATGCATAGTTTAAATCACCTCTAATTCAACCTCTTATACATATCACATGACTCTAAAAACAATCAGAAAACATTTGCTTTCAGAATTTTATTTTATTTTTATTTTACATTTGTTGACCGGGCCAGTCTAACTGGATATATTCCATTTTCAGTAGAGGCCTTGGGAGAAAAGCTCCAAACATAGCACAAAATATCATATACAGATGTATAACAAAAAAAGTAGGAGGAAATTAGAATACAAAAAAGGAGTCTAGAAGAAGTACAATACTAAGAAGGATGAGTATAAAGGATTATATAAGTCATCTTACAACATGATATATGAGGTACTTTAAAGTTCATTGATAGTTTAAATAAATACTGGAAGTTATATTAATCCTGCTAGTAACAGTTTATGCCTACCGAGGGGTACGCAGAGTATGATTGTGTATCCAGAGGCAGTGTGAAGATAGAAGTAGGGAATGGTTGAAGATTAGTCAGGGTTACTGCAGGGACATAACCAGTGAGTTTTTAGGTGTCTTTTGAGTTTTTGCTTAAAGAGTGAAGGTAGTACAGTTAGATCTGTAGGTAGAAGGTTCCATTTTTTTTCCAGCAGTATTGGAGAAAAAGGTGTCACCTGCCAAGTTATTGGACATACTTATGCTAGCAAGTAGTTTGCTAGAAGAGCGTAGGGAATTAAAATTATTATAAGTGGTGATGAAGTTAGCAAGTATAGGGGTATTTTTTGGTTGGTAAAAGATCTTATGGGCAATGGTAAGTTGGGAAAAAATCAAAATGTTAGGAAGTTCAAGCCAGTCTAGCTGCATTAGATTCAGACAGTGGTGAGTTCACATTGCATTACCAGTGGCAAATCTGGCAATATTGTTGTAGGAGCTTGCTAGTTTGAGAAGATTATTTTTTTTTTTAGATTAGTGTAAATAGGTGAGGCATAAAGAAGAGTTGAGATTAAATGAGAGTGGGCAATAGTGGTTCTAGCTGTTGGAGTTAAGAAGGGTTTGATTCTATATAAGGAGCCCATTTTTCTGTTTATTGTTTGTATGGTGTTATTTATATGGCTATCGAAGTTAAGGTTGTTGTCGATTGTGACTCCTAATAGTTTGGTGGTAGAGACGGGGAAGATAAGGGTGCCATTGTTGGATTTGACAGAGAAGTCTATAGGAGAGGACCTACTGGTAGTTGTAAAGAGTAGGAGCTTAGTTTCTTTGGTGTTCAAAAGGAGGCAGCGTTTCAAGAACCAAATTTCTACTGAGTTGAATACTTGAGTTGAGTTAGTGAATGTAGTTCAGAAATGGAGTTGGCAGAACATATAAGCATGGAATCATCAGCATATTGAATGCAGATGACTTCAGGGATTGCTACATGAAGGTCATTGATGAATAATGAAAAAAGAAGAGATCCTAAAATGGAGCCCTGAGGGACACCAAGGCTGACTGGCAGGTGGGATGATAGTTTATTTTCCCAGAGAACTGCCTGTTGCCTATTGTTGAGGTAGGACTTAAACCATCGTATAGCTAGGGTATCCAGAGAAAGAGATTCAAGAGTATTTATAAGCAGGGGGTGGTTTACCATATCAAAAGCCTTTGAAAGGTCAATGAAGAGAGCAGAAAAGAGGATGTTGTTATTATGGTTCTTATTAATGGAATCGGTGAAAGATAGGAGAGCGGTGGTAGTATTATGAAATGGCCTAAAGCCATGCTGGCAGTTAGCCAGTATGTCGTGTTTAGTTAAGTGGTCTAATAGCTGGTGGTGAATGCATTTTTTCATGACTTTTGCTAAAGATGATAGTAGAGCTATTGGCCTGTAGTTAGAGTAATCATTAGATTTACCACCTTTATGTAGGGGGATGATGTGGGAGATTTTCCAGATGTCTGGGATGATTCCCACATTGATGGTTCTGTTAATTAGGATGGATATGGGGAAGGCAATGACTTTGCAAATATTCAAAAGGTAACTGGTCGGCTGAAGGAGTACAAGGTTTAAGTTTTAGTAAGATTTTGTAGATGAGAGTGGTTGAGATAGGTTGAAATTGGAATGTTGGCAAAGATCCAGGTAAAGAGGTTGGGAGCCTTGTGTTGTCCGTGGAAAGCTGACTAGCTAGAGATTGTATGGTCTCTGTGAAGTAGGTGTTGAAGTTGTTGGCCATTTGATATGGGGTATTATGATCAGCATCTTGAGGGAATGGTGTGCTAGAGTGGCCAGAGTGAAGGAGTCTATTTAAGTTAGTCCAAAATTTCTGTAGATTCTTTTGGTATGTTTGCTGTAGTTTACAATAGTAGTTCTTTTTGTCAGTGAGTGTAGCTTTATTTGTTATATTTCTTAGCTGTCTGAAAGTTTGTTGTTCAGGGTAAGTTCTGTTAGCTCTCCACTTAGCCCATGCTTTGTTTCTAAGTAGAATTTTCTGTCTGGTTTCTTTTGAAAGCCAGGGGGCTGATTTGGATTTCATTCTAATAGATCGTTTAGGTGCGTGCTCATCAAGGATTGCTATAAATTTAGAGTTAAAATATTTAACAGCCTCATCTAGTGGTAGTATTTTTCGAGGTTTCCAGTCACAGGCATTGAATTCATTTTGGAATAGTAGAGGGTTAAAGTGTTTCTTGGTTCATGAGATCCTATAATTAGGGGTGTTAGAAATGTCATTCTTTTGTCTTATAATGTAAGTTCGAGTATGATCACTTAGATCATCTGGTAAAGTTCCTACATTGTAAGTATGTGGATGTTTACTAATAAGTATCCAGTCTAAGGTGCTCTCTTTTTTGTTTGGTTTGTTAATTCTGGTAGTTGAGGTGATAGTTTGAATAAAGCTACAAAGATTAATGTGTGAGGAAGGGTTATTAGTATTTATGGTTTCCCAGTCAGTGTTAAAGTCACATAGTATTATTGTTTCTTGTGGGTAAGTTGAGGACACCCAGCTAAGAATATCTTCTATTATAATGTTGTTATTACCGGGGGGGGGAGGTAGATACAGATGACATAAAGAGATTTGTTAGGGTTGATTTGAAGTCTGGAGATGAGGACTTCAGCCTTACTGTTCAGAGGTGGGTTATAAGTTATAGAGGAGATCAGTAGGCCATTTTTTTATAGGAGTGCTACTCCCCCGCCCTTACATTTTGAGCGGTCTTGTCTCAATATGTTATAGCCCGGGGGGATAATTTCATTATCCTTAGTTCCAGGTTTTAACCAAGTTTCTGTAAGGCAGAAGTTGTCAAAGGAGTGACTATCAAGGAGGGCATGGAGATGGGCAATTTTGTTGTTGATACTGTGGATATTGAGATGTCCTATTAGTAGAGAGTTGGTTTGGATTGGAAGGTTTGAGGGTGTGGTGCAGTGAATATTTACTGTAGAGGCATTGGTTGGGCCAGGATTAGGGTGGATGTCCCCATCCTGTAAGGTAGGATTCATTAGCTTAAATACTGGGTTGTATGAAGTTTCCATTTTCTTACTAAGAGGTTATTGTACTTAATGTGTGTGCGTTGATGGAATTGAGGTAGCAGATAGCAAGGAGTGGAGATGATGTTAATGTGTATATGGGAGTGGGAGATATCATGAATGGTTGTTTGTTTTGGAGTAGTTATGGTGGAAGTGATCAGACTTTTCAAAAAAGGTTAGGAGCTAGGCAGAGGTGAGGTCAGGTAAAAATATGGTTAAGAGTATTCGTTGGTTAGGATAACGTTCATTGTAGTTTGCATATTGTTATGAATACCTATACAAATACAATGGAGGTAGACTGGGATAAGATAATAAGAACCTAGTGAGAGTGGGAGAGACTTAAGGAGAGGGAGGAGTAGTGCTATAGGGTATGGAAAAGCACTTTAAGTAGAGATACTAGAGAGAGTTAGATGAGTAGGGTATAGCTAAGTGGAGTAAGTGGTTGGGGCAATGGATTGGTTGGATGAGAGAGAAGGAGTGGTTTAGGAAGTATAAGTGTAGGACCACTGGGGGTGGGTGAGATTTGGGGGTAGGGTAGGAGAGCGGAGTGAGCCCGCAGGGAAAATGGAGCGGGTTCAGACAAGAAGAGAGGTTTTGAGGGAAAATAATCAGTGATTTGGGAGGAAAGTCCAAAGTAAGGTATCTAGGAGGTGAGAGACTAAAATAGCAGAGTAAAAGGAGAGATGACTAAGGGTTGATTCAGAGGCAAAGAAATAGGTTCAGGAGAAACAGAGGTAAGAGGGAGACAAAAATAAGGTTTAAAGGCTGAAATATAGGAGCAAGGTAAGTGATGGATAAGTAGGTAGAACTACTGCCCTTTAATGGTTATTGCAGGTAATGTATGTAGAGTCTACCAAAAGGGGTTTTAGAGAGACTAGGGGATGGCAGAGGTGAGAAGAATAAATATATAATTTACAAGCGGGGGGAGAGTTTTAGAAGAGAGGCTAAGGAGGGTATAGGGAATGTGACTATAAGAGACAATATGGGAGGGTGTAACTCAAGCAGGCAGGATGTAATATAATAAGAGACTATGGCTGCTGATAGTCCTGCAGGTAATGCTCACTTAAACTAAGACAGGCGTTTATTGCAGTTTAAGACAGTTGGAGTATTTTGTACATACTTCCAAATAACTATTTCTGCTTCTCAAGGCAGTATAACATAGGGAAGACAAGACTCTTTCCAATCTCAGGAGTAGGTATCAGACACTTTACAGAATTCAGGATTATCTCTGGGCCTCAGGTAGATAGCAGGAGACTGAAGCTGGGGGTATGCACTGGCAGGTGGGTTGCACTCTTAAAGGAAGCAGAAAGGAAAAGGTTAAGTAAACTGCTCTATGGATACCCAAGCAAAATTAAAGCAACTGCAGTTTTACTCCGATGTAGTTAAATACACTGTATACAAAAAAGGCTTCAGAGTAGTAGCTAGTCATAAACTAAAAAAAATATTTAAATATCAATGTTTAAATAACCATGAAAATCATTAAGTAGATTTTAGAATACACTGTATCACTGTATACAAAAAGGACTTCAGAGTAGCAGCTAGTCATAAACTAAAAAGCATATTTAAATATTGATGTCTAAATAACCATGAAAATCATTAAGTAGCTTTTAGAATACACCGTATACAAAAAAAGACCAGAGTAGCAGCTAGTCATAAACTAAAAAACATATCTAAATATCAATGTCTAAATAACTATGAAAATCATTAAGTAGCTTTTAGAATGGCAATTAGGCAGTATCAAATTATCAGCGATAAGGAACTAGCTAGAATATAATGTAACTAGGCATGCTCTAGGTTAAAATATACTAAATAACCTATCTATATGCTTATATACAAGTCCAGCACTTTAACAGCTAAGAAGCGATTCAGTTATTCAGTTAAACAGCCGTTAGAAAAAAGATGCCAGACTGAAGCATATCCTGAGGGTTGAAGCACTGGGGGTGAGAGTTTCTCAGGACTTGTTAAAGAATTAATGTAACAACTGGGAGACTGCTTACCTACGCAGATCCTGCTGTGCTGAGTTACAATTAGCTCAAGCACTATGTTAATAAGGGTAAAAAAAAAAAACTTGTAGTTTTTTTATCAGATTTAAATTGTAGGGCAAAAATTTTAGGAGAGTAGGGTGGAAGTGTCTGTTCCAATACATAAATATTACACGTTCGCCATTAGGAACTAGTGCACAAGCAAGCACTGGTTTTCAATTAATTTCCTTGAAAGCTGAAGTAGTTTGGAGATTTAGGGTAAAAGTATCTGTTCCACTACTTAAACATTGCTAGTTCATCTATTGGGAAAATACAGCTGAATGAACAATGGTGTAAAAAATAAGCCAATTTAAATTTTAATTGTAGGAAATAAGGGAAATAGAAGCAAATGCAGTACTCGTTCAGCACTTAAGCATAGTAAAGAAAAGCATGCAAACGAGTCTCTTTATCAATCAGGTATGACCTTAAAAGGATACCAGTATAGCAAGGTGATTAAAAGGTAGTTTACAAACACAAAACAGAATCAGCGTTCACCAAACAGTAAAATAGCACTTGCAACTACTTCACTATCATTTGCCGAAACATTAAATATGGGCTGGAGTCATAGTAGACAGGAATAGAAAGGTAAAATGACCCAAAACACTTTTATCCCTCAGTTTATGCAGAGCAGGCAGTGTTCAAGACAGTATAAAACTACTAAACATTGCTTTAGATTTTGACACTCAGCATCCTTACAACCTGTAAGGAATAGGAAAACCATATACATTAATTCCGCAGTATGAATTCAAACACAACATCAGCAAAATATAAACTTCAAGTGAAAAAGGGAATTACCCTCTTAGAAAACATTGTTTTATAGAGAGACAAAGGCAGAGGTAAGGTACAATCAAAACTTAAGGCAAACGCTACCAACAGGGAAAACTCAGCAGCCAGGAGTGGGGCTAGCCTAAAAAGATGGCACCCTGAAAGGTGGGGTCGATTTATAAGCTTGGGATAAGGGGAGGAAGTTAAAAGAAGGGGAGGAGGGGCTGGGCAGGTACGTGCATGTTGGTACTAAGTGGGGGAAGGGAGGAGAAGGGTGGATGTACGAGAGAAGAGGGGTAGTAAGGGAGAGGACAGAGAGAGAAGAGGTGAAAAATAAAGCAAGACATAAACTAAGAAGACAGGTTTTGAGGGAAAATAATCAGTGATTTGGGAGGTAAGTCCAAAGTAAGGTATCTAGGAGGTGAGAGACTAAAATAGCAGAGTGAAAGGAGAGCTGACTAAGGGTTGATTCAGAGGCAAAGAAATAGGTTCAGGAGTAACAGAGGTAAGAGGGATACAAAAATAAGGTTTAAAGGCTGAAATATAGCAACAAGGTAAGTGATGGATAAATAGGTAGAACTACTGCCCTTTAATGGTTATTGCAGGTAATGTAAGTAGAGTCTACCAAAAGGGGTTTTAGAGAGACTAGAGGATTGCATAGGTGAGAAGAATAAATATATAATTTACAAGCAGGGGGGAGAATTTTAGGAGAGAGGTTAAGGAGGGTATAGGGAATGTGACTATAAGAGACAATATGCAGGGGGGGTTAACTCTAGCAGGCAGGATGTAATATAATAAGAGACTATGGCTGCTGATACTCCTGCAGGGAACGCTCACTTAAACAAACTAACACAGGAGTTTATTGCAGTTTAAGATGGTAGGAGTATTTTGTACATACTTCCAAATAACTATTCCTACTTCTGAAGGCAGTATAACATAGGGAAGAGAAGACTCTTTACAAACTCAGGAGTAGGTATGAGACACTTTACAGAATTCAGGATTATCTCTGGGCCTCGGGTAGGTAGCAGGAGACTGAAGCTGGGGGGTATGCACTGGCACGTAGGTTGCACTTTCCAAATAACTATTCCTGCTTCTCAAGGCAGTATGACATAGGGAAGACAAGACTCTTTCCAATCTCAAGAGTAGGTATGAGACACTTTACAGAATTCAGGATTATCTCTGGGCCTCAGGTAGATAGCAGGAGACTGAAGCTGGGGGGTATGCACTGGCACGTGGGTTGCACTTTGCAAATAACTATTCCTGCTTCTCAAGGCAGTATAACATAGGGAAGACAAGACTCTTTCCAATCTCAGGAGTAGGCATCAGACACTTTATAGAATTCAGGATTATCTCTGGGCCTAAGGTAGATAGCAGGAGACTGAAGCTGGGTGGTATGCACTGGCAGGTGGGTTGCACTTTCCAAATAACTATTCCTGCTTCTCAAGGCAGTATAACATAGGGAAGACAAGACTCTTTCCAATCTCAGGAGTAGGTATCAGACACTTTACAGAATTCAGGATTATCTCTGGGCCTCAGTTAGATAGCATGAGACTGAAGCTGGGTGGTATGCACTGGCAGGTGGGTTGCACTTTCCAAATAACTATTCCTGCTTCTCAAGGCAGTATAACATAGGGAAGACAAGACTCTTTCCAATCTCAGGAGTAGGTATCAGACACTTTACAGAATTCAGGATTATCTCTGGGCCTCAGGTAGATAGCACGAGACTGAAGCTGGGGGATGTGCACTGGCAGGTCAGTTGCACTTTCCAAATAACTATTCCTGCTTCTCAAGGCAGTATAACATAGGGAAGACAAGACTCTTTCCAATCTCAGGAGTAGGTATGAGACACTTTATAGAATTTAGGATTATCTCTGGGCGTCAGGTAGATAGCACAAGACTGAAGCTGGGGGATGTGCACTGGCAGGTGGGTTGCACTTTCCAAATAACTATTCCTGCTTCTCAAGGCAGTATAACATAGGGAAGACAAGACTCTTTCCAATCTCAGGAGTAGGTATCAGACACTTTACAGAATTCAGGATTATCTCTGGGCCTCAGGTAGATAGCACAAGACTGAAGCTGGGGGATGTGCACTGGCAGGTCGGTTGCACTTTCCAAATAACTATTCCTGCTTCTCAAGGCAGTATAACATAGGGAAGACAAGACTCTTTCCAATCTCAGGAGTAGGTATCAGACACTTTACAGAATTCAGGATTATCTCTGGGCCTCAGGTAGATAGCAGGAGACTGAAGCTGGAGGGTATGCACTGGCAGGTCGGTTGCACTTGCAAATGCTACCAACAGGGAAACTCAGCAGCCAGGAGTGGGGCTAGCCTAAAAAAAAAATTGAGTTTTTTTCTCTCCCATGCTTAAAGCAGCAACAGCAATAATAATGGGAATTGTGCCTACCAGCCCCCCAGCCAAGAAAAGATAATCACCTTCTGAATATCTCTTTGCTTGGTGGTTGGAGTGAAGACACAAACTGCTACAAGGGTCTATATTAAATCAGTGAATGCTTAAAAAAGTGAACGCTGATTTATCGACCCCATGTAAGCAAAAGCTTACAATCCCGAACACTTAGAACAGCGATTTTTTTTCCCAGGGAAAACATGTTCTGTTTATTGTGGTGATGAGGTTTAGGTCCCTAAAGCGTGTTGCTCGTAGGGATTGGGATTTCATTAAGTGGAGCATGTCTAAAAGCTCTGGGTTTGACATAGCTTTGTGTGTTAGGCAGAGATCGCCTCTGAGTAGGCGATATGCAACGGAGTAAAGCTGCAGTTTTTTGAGGCGGTCTGCATAGGGCATCTCTTTGAGGCCAGTAGTCCTCTTTGTGAGGTATTTCTGTGGCCTTTCCAGTTGTTGTAGATGTCTTGTGAGGTACATACCAAAAGGGGCATTGTACTCTATAATGGGTCTAATGATGGTGTTGAAGTATACCAAAGCATAGGGATAAACTAACAGATTCACATGAAGAGCATACACGCTCTACTCAAAATAGCCCAGTGCCAAGAATCTAACCAGAGATATGTGCTGGCAGATGGCAGTGCAGTTCACTGTACCACTGTACTACTGAGCAGTTACCTTCACACACTCACATCCTGCTCCTGCTAGATCACAAAAAATGGCCTCTTATTATGTGCAGTGCTTATGCTTCTGATGAAAGTGAAAGAATGGCTACTAATATACTATACTGACATTTGAAATAGTTTTCACGCTTGCTGCTATTTGCTAGTCCAACATTCAGGGAAAGGCAGCTCAGCACATTCAATAGTAAAGCCACATAATCTTACCTTCTTTGCAGGTTGACTGTTCAGGCTTGGGATTTTGCAATACACCATCACATGGCTCTTCAGGTGGATTGCATCCCTTAAAAGCATATTTTAGTGGTAGATTCTTTTACCAGGTCTAGGACAAACCATCGTGAATGGATGCTTTACAGGGAGGTATTTCTGGACATTGGACATTGGTGAGGTACTCCTCAGATAGACCTTTATGCCTCTCCTCTGAACAGGCATTTTCCCCAGTTCTGTTCCAGACTGCCAACTCCTTTGGCTTTGAGAGTGGACACCATATCTTTTTCTTGGAAGGGGATGTTTCTGTATGCTTATCCTCCTCTTCCTCTACTTCTCCAAGGCCTTATACAAGATCATATGAGACACACTCAGAATCTAGCTGTTGACACCCTTTTGGCCCAGACAGCACTGTTTCCCCCTTCTCTTTATCCTAGCTAGAAACAATCATCACAAGTTCTCATATATTGGATCATTTCACACAAGACTGGGGATCTCTCGTTCACTGTCATTTGTCCACACTTCATCTGACATGTTGGGCGATAGGGATTTAATTCCTTTCAGGCACCAGTTTTCTGAGGATGTGTTTTGGCATTTGCATGAGGACAGAAAATCCACTATTAGAAAATTCTATGTAGCTAAATGGAAGAGATTTTCTATTTGGTGTCTCACGCATCACTTGGATCCTTGCCTTGTGGGGGCCTCTGTAATCCTTTCTTATTTGTGTGAATTGCTCAATGTTGGTTTGGCATACTCTTCTGTTAAAGTGCATTTGTCAGCCATTTCTGCCTGTCTGCCTCTGAGTCCACATTTGGCTTCTGGTTTTGAAGTAAAACAGTTCCTAAAAGGTGTCCTTTATATCAGGCTTCCAAGAAAACCTATTCCTCCTTCTTGAAATCTTAGTTTTGTTCTTGAAAATTTGACTCAGTCCCCTTTTGAGTCTGCCTTTTCTTCTTCCCTCTAACATTGTACTTGGAAGACTGTATTGTTGGTGGATCTTACTTCTGCCAAGAGGGTTTCTGAACTCCAAGCTCTCATAGCGGTTCCTCTTATTTTTTTCACAAAGATATGATCTATTTTTATACTTCTTTTATGCTCAAGGTACAGAAGGATAGCTGTTTCAACCAGCACCATGGGCCAGTAGTATGAAAGAAGCACTTTTACTGTAATAAGCCAATTGCTACATCAATCACTATATGATAAGATTATTACAATTAGCTCTATGCAACCCCCCCACATGCACAAACACACACACACCACACACACATGCACACATACCAGAGTGTCCACTGAAAAGCAAAAAAAAAGGAATGTTCCTTCTACTGGCACACCAACCAGGAGGTCAGATGCAACTCAGGTCCCATTTCTCTGCCCTCCCCCAACCCTCCTTCAACATATTTTATTACAAAAAATGTTTTAAACTGTAGCAAACTCTAAATGTAGCAAACAGTTGCTACAGTTTATACCTTACTTGCAAAGAGTGCTACAGTACTTATGGTTTAAAGAAAAAAAAGTCTTCTTTTTAACCTGTATTAAACTGCTTGCTACAAATGTAGCAAACATTTGTTACAATTTATACCCCGCCTGCACTTTTATTTTTATTTATTTATTTTTTTGCATTTAAACTATAACAAACTATTTGCTACAATGTAGCAAGCAGTTACTACAGTTTAGACCTCATACAGAGTGCTATAATGCTGAGGTTTGACCACAAATACACTACTGGCTTTTAAAGTATTGCAGTATTGCATTAAAAAGAGATTGGGATCAGCTGATTGCACCCTCCCACTACTTTGCAGCTGGGGCAGTTGCCCCTCTTGCCATATACTAGCTACATGACTGCCAAGGTGGTTAATGATTTGTCCTTGAATCAGACCATTAATCCTGCCTCTTTTCTTCTCTCTACAGACTTCTAGCAAGATGTTGCTACATACCTTGGATTTACATAGCTCAGATACTACTTGGATAAGACAAAACATATCAGAAAATCTGAACAACTATTTGTCACATTTCATGCCAGGAAATTGAGCTTGGCAGTGTCTAAGCAATTTATCTCCTCCTGGATTTCTAAGGCCGTTTCTTCTTGTTATTCATGGCAAGAAGCAATAGCTTCTTCTGGTGCATTTTTCAAGTGTCTGGATACTATATCCATCTTGGAAGCTGCTATTTGTCTTCTGTTCACATTTTAACCAAACATTATAAGTTGAATGTTATCACCAAGGCAGGGCAGGATTTCCCAGGGCTATCTTTCATGGGTTTGTTGAGGTCTGCCTTCTTCCTGCTTCCTCCTCCTCCCATACTTTCTAGCAGCTTTTGTAGTCTCCCAAGAGTAAAGAATACTGCAATAATAATGAAGATGGACATAGTACAGTTGTGTACAATTTTACCATAGCAGTGGATGTCCTACTTCTCACTGTTGCAGTATTCTGTTTTCCCTCCTGCCCCCTATTGTTTTCTGATGCCCTTCTTCTGGCCAACATTTCCCTATTCTATCATTATCTCCTGGATATGCATATTGTTGTTCCTCTGGGGTTGTTCCATTCACCTGGGGCACTTCAGTTCTGAGGATTAGGCATATGCAGATCACATATGTGCCATACACCTTGCTCATAGGATATCAATCTTACGTCTGATGCCTGGAAGGTGTAAATGCTTTCATATATTGGCTGGACATTAGGTCATCCTTGATAGGAGAGCCCAAGAGTAAAGAATACTGCAACAGTGAGAACTAGGACATCTACTGTTTTAGTAAAATCTTATACAACTGCACTTTCTCCCATGTTTGTAAATTCTGGGTTTAGTATGTGTGCACTCCTAGGTTACATATGAACTATCTTGGCCAAGGTGTTTGTGTTTACAAAGACTAGTGATCTCCAGGTCTGTAAGTCTGGTGTCATGTAAGTATCCCAGTTTTTAGTGGGGGGTAGCTAAAGTTGCCAATGGATATGGTAAAAGTGAGATTGTCCAGTAAGTCCAACAATGAACTATAGGTTTCTTGGGCCACATAAAGTGACCCATGGCTTGCAAGGATATGTATTAGGGATTTTGCCAATGGAAACCTGGACATGGAGAAGCTTAAGTGTGTTATCCTGTTTTGCTAGTCTTGAAGTGACTAATAATAATAGGCTAATAGGCTTAGAAGCAGACGGTCCATGACATGCGGCTGTACGTGTTGATGTGGGTGTTATTCTGAAAGATGCATTCAGGGCCACTGAGAGTATTTGTTATATGTTCTTCATCTAGGTGGTCTCTGGCATTTAGGAATGTTACATTTAACTGCCTCAGCATATGTAGGTCCATGTATCTGCTTTAAACTGTGTGTGATGGCTGCAGCCTGCGTGTTATTGACAACCTGAGTGACATTACGAGTGCTTTTATGTAACAGTTTTGCCTCCATTGCATTGTATAAATACATCTCTCACATACTTTATGTTTGTTTGAGATTTAGCTGGATGTCAGTAAACATGAGGCAATTTTCACATTTCCTCAGGATGACCATAGACACCAAGCTGGTAAGAGAGATAGTGGGAAAATTCATATATATGGGAACAGGCCCTTTTTATTGATTATATGGTTGCAGTGAGAATATAAAGTAATGTCAGGAATATCTGGTTTGAAGTTCTGGGAGCAGTGCTTGCCACTGCTGTTGTCCTATGTGCAGCTAGGCTTAGGTGAAATTTTAAGGGTGTTTTACAGGAAAAAGTCAAATCAAGGTGTTTGAATTTATACAGAGTACTGTCAAACACTTGAGGTGAAAGTTCTAAAGTAAACCCTGATGATTTATGGATGAAATATTTAGGGAGCTCTTCTGAAGTCATGTTAGACAGCAGCTAATCAAACAGTGCTTACATAAAAGAAAGAATTAGCTTTGTCAAAAATGATGAAAATGGCATTCAGCTAAATGGCTACTGCCTGGCTACTACTAGTTTTGGTCTTACCCCAGCTTCAGGCTATTTGGTGATCAATAGTCTTGTAACAGATGATGCAAGTGTCTATAGGCTTGTTGTAGCCTTTTTCTGTAGATGCTTTAAATAGCAATGAGACCAATCAGGGTGGTCCCACACAGATATTCACTGCCCAATCAGAGACAATCAAGATATCAATGCCATGTGATCTTTCTTTCACCAGGAGCAAAATATAAGCAAAACTTCCAAGCTGGCACCTATGAAGAAGTTATTAAGCTTTCCAGCGATCAGTAGTCTCTGGGAAATAATGTCCCTATGCTCCTTCTCTCAACAGGAGCAGAACATAAATACTAATTCCATGATGACTACTGAGAAGCAAAATGTGGGGTGTCCAATAATTGGTGGTCTTGGATTAGATGTAATCCTGTAAAGCCATAATACAGAGCATATAGCAGTTATGAATCCTCCTCTAGACACCTCAGTAATTACAGCTAACTTGTCTGATGTCATAGGTTCATAGGTTCATAGGTTCGTAGGTGCTTACAAGGCTAATGACTACAAAGGCCTTTTTAAGCCTAGCCATGCATCCCAAGTCTTTGAAAAGTTCTGGTACCCTCGATAAGTGTAAGCAGGGGTGTGGGAGATGAAACATTTACAAACAGGGGCCTGGCAGATAAACCATTTACAGGTTGTTTGTGTCCATTAAAGACATAGCTGTCAAGCCAGGGATGAATTTCCTGCTCCCCATCCAACTGTCAAGTTACACTTGAATTGGGGCAGGGAGAAACTCTAATTTACATAAATGTGGAGCCTGTTCCAGAGACGGGGTAGTCTCTGAGATACCTACCTATCTCTCCAGCAGGTCCTATTTATATCACAAGCAAGGCTTATGTCTTTAGAATGGGTAATTCTGGTGCTGTTTGTTTTGTGGATATGCAGGAGGTCCATCAGTGTGGGGTCTGACAAAGCCCTGTATGCCAGGCATAGATCTCCCCTCAACAGCCTGCAGGAGACAAAATACAGGGATAGGGCCTTGAGGCAGTCTGCAAAGGACATTTTACTTATGCCCTGTATTCTTTTAGTGAGGAACCTTTGTGGACGTTACAATAGGTTCATAGGTAGGTACTAGGCTATCGGCCCAAGGGCCTAAGTAAGCCTAGCCAACAAGGTTCCCTGTCTTACGCCACCCAAAAAAGTTATTTTCTTGTGCCCCTGTCGAGCAGAGCCACAGAAGTGATCCCTGGGGTGTATTTCCTATTTCCCATCCACTTATCAAGATTTTTCTTGAAGAGTGCTAATGATTTACTTTGATTGACATAGATGGGTAGCTTGTTCCAGAGTATGGGAAGTCTCTGGGACAGGAATATATCCCTCCAGCATGTCCTTTTTATTGTGGTGACAAGGTTTAGGTCCCTAGAGCATGTAGCTCAGAGTGATTGGGATTTCTTTAGGTGTAGCATGTCCAACAGCTCTGGGTTTGACATAGCTTTATATGTTAGGCAGAGATCACCTCGGAGTAGGTGATATGCTACAGAGTAAAGCTTGAGTTTTTGAGATGGTCAGTGTAGGGCATCTGTTTGAGGCCAGTAATCCTCTTTGTGAGGTACTTCTGTGGCCTTTCCAGCTGCTGCAGATGTCTTGTGAGGTACATTCCAAAAAGGGCATTGTACTCTATAATGGGTCTAATAAGTGTCGAGTAGAGGGGAACAATTACCTCTTTTTTCCTAAGTGAGAGCCCTTTTGTGATGAAGTGTGCCACGTAGAAGGATTTCCTGACTACTCTGGTGATGTGATTATCAAAGGAGAGACTACTGTCCACCTGGGTCCCCAGGTCTCTTATCACACATTCGGCATTAAGTAGACTGCCGCCTGTGTGGTAGTTCATGGGTACAGAGTTTTTACCAAAGGGGATGATAATGCACTTTTTGGCAATGAGCTTGAGGCCATGCCTCTGACACCAGGCATCTGTCTCAGTGAGGCCCTTCTGTAGGATGTCCACATAATTTGGGGACTCAGCTATGGCTCCCAGTTTGCAGTCATCTGTGAACTTCATTAGCCAAAGGCCTTCTGTGTTAGCCTGTACTTCAGAGAAGTAGATACCAAACAGGAGAGGTCCCAGGACTGAACCCTGTGGTAATCCACTTGTTACTGGTTTGAAGTCAGATTTGGAGTCTGCAACTTTTACAGTGTGGGTTCTGTCAGTGAGCCAGTCTGGCAACCCATCTTGTGACGTAGGGATTTATACCTAGTTTAGTGAGTTTAGCTATAATTCCAGAATGAAGGATGATGTTGAAAGCCTTGGCGAGGTCAAGATAGGCTGTGTGAACCACCTTACCCTCATCTATAGCTTTGGTGACTGCCTCAAAGAAGTCGATCAGGTTCAGAAGGCATGATCTGCCTTTCACAAACCCGAACTGGGTGGGGTCCAGAATTTGGAGGTTACCAATGTCTTTGTTTATAAGTTCCATGATGACACGTTCCATGGACATACAGACCAGGCTTGTCAGGCTAATAGGGCGATAGTTCCCAGGATCAGTGGTGGCTTCCCCTTTGTGGAATGGGATAACTGCTGCTGTGTGTCATTCAGTGGGTACAAAGCCTGATGTGAGACTATGATTGAACATGGTGCTTTGGTGGGGAGCCTGTTCGTTCTGAAGTTTGTGTAAAATGCAGACTGGGATGTTGTCTGGTCCCATGAATGCTGTGTTTTTGGCTTTAGAGAGTGTAGCTTTTACCTGCGTAGTTGTGATTACAGGGACTCTGCATTCTTCCTTTATAGTTATGGGCCCTTTAGGGAAAGAATCAGGAACAAAGCCAAAAAAGTATTGTGGACATCAAATCCCAAAATCAGGACATATTTTAAATATTACTCTTTCATACTTGGAGAGTTGGCCGAATACAGATGTGTGTAAAGCATTCATAGAAATTCACGTGCCATTATTTAGCAACTGCAACATTGAATGATTGGCCAGAAAGCATACACTTTACGGCAAACAAGCCACTAACATGACACAAATGAGGGGGCATTCATATCTCTCATGTTAATAATGTGGGCAGAAGTCCAATAATCATTGTCAATTTTTAAATATTACTATAGAATGGTAGCAGAACAGCTTGCCTTACATCAGCATGCATTTTCTGTGCTATAAGTCGTGAAAACCTCTAATCTCTAGCACTGATTGCAATTCTTAGCAATTTATCAGAAGGACCACAACAAAAATCTGAATAAATAGCAGCAACATTCTGGAAAATCAAAGAATGTTAGGAGGGTTGAATTATGGACAACTGGTATATACTCTGTCTGCCCTGCAAAAAAGTCTGCCATTCAGTATACCTGGTTGCCTGGCTGTGCCAGAAAACTGAAATGCACAGCTAGGTTGTGCCTGGCATATACACAGCGGCCAGTATAAACAACCAAAGTTCTGGCATACAATAATGAGAAACCTGCATACACCTATGTACGGTCACATAGCTATCTTTACTTCACAAGTGGTATGAAGGTAGGATTTTCATTCTACTGTGTCCAGTGTAGGTGAGGTATGTCTTTAATGTGAATTTATCATCCTCTACAGTTATGTTAATTATATTGAAACATTAAATTGGTAGACATTATTAGCTTTGAGCAGTGAGGGCCATTAGGATAGAATAATGCCCTTACAGCCTTTTTTAAATACTCAGGATCATAAAAGTATTGCAGATGGGCATACAACACCTTCAGACAAGGTATTGCCCTGTAAGAATGCATCATGTTCCTTAAATGTGTGTGTGTGTGTGTGTGTGTGTGTGTGTGTGTGTGTGTGTGTGTGTGTGTGTGTGTGTGTGTGTGTGTGTGCCTATTTATGAAATTGGCTCGTACCATATGGCATATGCTGTTTCTCACAGTAGCCCTGAAATCTAAACATAGTACCACCAATGCCCCTCAGATGTTAAGTAAACATAGCCATATAGTGGCAGAGACTGTTCTATGCGCTCAACATACTCCTAGCCTGTGATGGTGCTGTGCCCTTATGTTGACAAATGCCTTTGGTTTTACATCTGTTTTGTACGCCAGCAAGCAGCAGTTACACACTTGATAAATGCCCTGATTGTTTGCCCTCACACTAGAGAGCTTAATGCTTGGCCCTTATCTTCTCTTTTTTAATATACTCAAGTTAAATATTATATATAAAATGGACGTTTGGGAGGAAGAAAGTTGACGGGAGAACTTGAAATATGAAATATTCTCATACTGCATTGAATTTTTTTTCAAGGCAACATTGTGGGTGCTGGATGATTATAGATATCTAATCAATTTCTTTTAGTTCTTGCTAGCTGCTTATCCAGCTGCTACATCTACCAAAGGTTATTGACATTTATGTGCATAGGATGATACCTCATGACCACCACTGCCCCTCCCCCCAAACATATCCTTTCAACCGCAAATGCCTTCAGCAAATACCAGCTATGCACTCTAATGTTAATAAAAATATGCTGATGGGTGCTTGTTCTGCAGCATATAGTGCACCATTAGTATACGCATCGTACTGAGCAGTAGTCAGGGCACTGAACATTTACAGCTTCAGTACACACACTATAAGGAGACTGCAGAAGCCTGCTGTGAATCACGCTTGTTTTTACAAAAGACAGATCAGCCTCCTTGATGTCTCTAGCATACTGTTCGGAGGGGCTTTGTGAGTAGCCTTGCATGACTTTGGGTCTGGGTTATAGATGTAAAGCATGCTAACTGGTTGTCAAATGACTAAACCTGTATTAGCCCTTAGCAGCAGTCTTCTACTAAGTGTTTTATATCAGCTTTTTGAAGGTAAAGGAATGCAGTTTTACAAAGGGTTCAAAATGAATAGAGGAAAAATGTGCAGATGTCAAATGCTTCACAGCTCAGCTAGTTAATGTTTCAGACTTCACAATGTTGAAATGCTTGATGTTTCACCTGCTGCTGTTTTTACCTACTGTCAGTGTGAGCAGTCAAGCAAATCTCTGAATAAAATAGGTTGGCCTTTAGGTTCATTGCTGAAGACAAGCGTATGTGGCAATACTGCTAAATTTTCTCTGCTTTCAGCTTAGACAGATTAGCTATAATAGTTGTTTTCATTTTGTTTAGCATCGCATCAAGTATTCTGCAAAGAACTATGGAAGGAACATTAGCCCTGGCCAGCACTGTTGATGTAGGAGCTATCTTATGTATCTTTCATATATTTACAGAAACAATTTCACATTCTTAAATAAAACCACACTTTACCAGCTGATTTAACTTTAAATAAGGCTATTATTTTATAAATGATTCAATAGATCTAGCCCCAAAGAGAGACTGATTCATATTTCACTCCGTTTGTAAGGTAGGTGAGTGGGTGCACTACATTCGCATACCTCTAATGTGTACAGATTTTTGCAGAATGTCCAAATTTTTGCCTCATATTTTTGGTCCGTTTTTCATAAAATTGTGTTTTTTCTGGCAAATTAGTGATAAATCATTAAAGACTAAAGTCAGCAAATAATGACAAGACAATTGATTTTCAGACTTCATACACCAGAAAAGTCATGCTAATGCAAAACCTGTTATTCTATCAACTTTCTAGGTTTGTAAGAGCAGTATTTAAAAACTGTCCATATTTTGCAGCCTCTGTCCCACTTTTATTTATGGCTTTGTCCAGATTTCTTGCTCTTAGGGGTTGAGAGGTATGTACATTACTTTTTATTTTATAACAGATGTGTGCTTATTACAAAAAATGCCATTTTCTGTTAGCTATAGAGTTTGTATCAGTTTTCATTTGTCTTTTGTCTATGTTTACAGCATCTATTCTTTTTCTTCTTAGGTTATTTACAGTGAATGGAGCATCATGATTACACTATGAAAATGGGAAAAAGATGAGCTAGTTAAGCAACTTTTGACATTAGAGAAGTGCCTAACAACCTTCTTAAGCACTCCTAAGCACTGTTAAGATCAGGACTCATGCTAGAGATGAACAGCTGACAGAGAACCAGAGGCACTGGAAGCTGTTGAAGACTGGGGGGGGGGTGAGAGAGACACTTAGTGATCTAAAAAGGGCAATTTTTTAAAACTATTTATTACCACAACACAGGTTCACTTGGAGAACATTTTAAGCTTAGCCAATTTCCCTTTTTTGGTGCATGAATTAACATTTCCTGATTGGTCTTACATATCCCATGGCTGATAATTATATATTAGCCCTAGTGAGAATAAATGTGATCATACTATAGATACATTGAGTGGACCCATGTAAGGGATGCAGCATTTAGGAACTGCCTCTATCCATTACTGCCATACAGGGCAATCCTGGAGTATGTTTTCTATTATCCATCCTTAGATCCAAGTTGTATTTGAATATGGACAGGGATGAGCTTTGTTTTACTTGAATGGATAGTATGTTCTGGAACTGTGGTAGCCTCTGTGATATATCCTTCTCTCCACAACATTTAGTTTAGATACCTGGACTGAGTATGTCTGATGCCATTTGACTTGGTGATGTTCAGTAGGTCCATCTGTATTAGGTTGGAGGATGCCTTGTATGCCAGACAAGTCACCTCTAAGCACTCTGTAGGATATTAAGTATAGTGATACATTTTTGAGGTGGTCCATGCAAGACCTACTGTTTAGGACTTGTTTCCTTTTAGTAAGGTATCTCTGTGGCTATTCCAATTGTTGCATGGATCTGGACAGATGCATGCCAAAGTGGGCATTATATAAAATGATTGACCTAATGTGGGCTTTGTAAAGGGGGACAATAACATCTCTAGATCTAGTTAAAATCAATGTGTTTATAAGCTGTGTAATATAGAAAGACTTTCTTATGACTCTGGGCACTTGTTGGTCAAAAGTTAGGTCACTGTACATGCAAATTCCCAAATGTCAAACAACTGGGTCAGTTCTCAGGAGGCATTGTCAATTTGGCAGTTCCCTGGAGTAAATGAGATAATGTATTTCTTAGAGTTTAGTTTCAATTCATGATTCTGGCACCAGTTATTGTTTGGGACAAACCTTCCTGCATGATGGCTAAGTCATTTGCGGATTCAATAACTGCTCCTAGCTTGCAGTCATCTCAAACTTATTTGGGCAAAGCCCTTTGGTATTTCCTTCTACTTTTGAGAAGTATTTGCCAAACAGAAAAAGTCTCAGCACTGAACCCTGGGGGACTCCATTGGTGACTTATCTCTTCCCCTATTTTGATCTACTGCAACCTGTGAGCAAGCATACATGTATGCATTATTTGATTCACCTTCCTGATTGTATTTACCTGATTGTATTAAATTATATTCCTTGTATAATACAGCACCCCTTGTTAGAATGTGTTTTAAACTTATAGTTTGGAACAGTCTTCTAGTAAGCAATGAAACAAAATCTATGAACCAATAATGACAAAACTACCCATTTCAGAAAATTTCAACCATAAAAGGCCACTCAGAATTCTGTCATTACAATCTAACAATATCAGCAAATATGCAAAATCTCTGCAGAAGTAAGTCATCTAAATAATTCTACATTAAAGGGATCTGTAACTAATGAAGAGGTTGCTGCTAGCAAACAACTTTATATTTCATTATTTCATCTACAAAAAAGTGTCTGTTGCCCTTGAAGAATAAATTGCCTATGCTATATTAAAAAAAAATGATAAGCTAGTAATTTTGCAATGGGGAATGGATGGCAAACTGATAACAGAAACATGGTTACTAGGTAACTCCCCCAACGAAAGACATTTATAGGACTGCATCATCCACTGCCTTTAAAGTACAACACCAGCAATCCATCTCCATACTGAGAGAGGAGAACCCACAGCCTTGTGCATCAAAAGCCAGTATACTACCAATAATGCAAACAACTTAGCATAAGTAGCACTAAACTTCTCTTCCCCTGAAGCTCTCAGCTCCTTGTAAAATCCATTTGACACTCAACTAAATCTTTTAACTTCACACAACAAGAAATCTGGAAAAAAGCCAAAATTGGGGGGGCGGGGGCAAAGGCCAAAAACGAGGTACACTTTAAATATTGTTTGTTTAATCACAGAAAGTTGCTAAAATAAACTGTTTTGTGTTGCCATGTGTTTCCTGAAAGACAGGAAGACTGAAACTTAAAGGGCTATCATTATTTAGTGAATTCAGTTCTCACTGATTTGCCAGAAAACCACAAATTTTAAGAGGAACAGACCAAAAGTATGAGCCAAATATTCTGTGAAAATCTGGACAGTTGAAAGCTATGGTTGACTCCCTGAATCACAAGTGGTGGTATGGGTAGAGAATTCAGGCTCTTGTTTGACCTGACTAACACTAACCACCATGTATACCTAACTGGGGCATTTTACACACACACACACACACGCACACACACACACACACACACACACACACACACACACACACACACACACACACACACACACACACACACACACACACACACACAGGAGCAGCATAACTCCTGCAAATAAAAGAACAAAACTCTCATTACTGGCCTGACTCTGGCTCTGGCAGCACCAACAGAACAGCAGAAGCATAACTCCTGTAACACAGAGCAATAAGAGAACAAGAACAGCTAGTTTAGTTAGTTTAACATCCACATGCAAATCCATGTTAGTGTGAAAACTCCACTTCATTATTTTTTTCTGACAGGTCTTGCAGCTGTAAAAGTGAGGGGATCCCCCTCACCCTGGCTCTATGGTTCCAGAACCCATGCAGAGAACAAAAAACGGAAGTTAAAACAGCTTTAAAACCTGTTATTATTTCATACTACCACACTTCTAAACAAACAGTTTGTCACAACAAAGTGCCTAACAGTTTTAAAAGCCATTCATATTTCAGAGAGACACTGTTTCTTTCTGCTGTCTTTTTGCTAATGCTTTGAAGGCTGGTGAAACACTTTCTACACTTTCCTTTTTTCAGTAACTGGTAGTACATGGAGTGAGTAAAGCTTCATGCACTAAAAAGCACTATGATTGTCTCACAAACTGTTAATATGTGCTCTCCACATAGATGCCCAATTTCACCTCTCAAGCTTTGCTCTCAGATTGAGTATCTTGACAGCCATGTCTCGAACACATAGTAAGTTGGTTATGATAGGATACCTGATCAGAATTCTCTGCATCACACAGATACAGCACATGCTGTAAGAACATTTTAAGTTTCAAATTCAGTGTAACACAATACTAAATGTCTTTACCCACTAAACAGACAAAAAATAGTCCAAAGACTGAACAGGTAGTCATATTCAGAATATACAGAAGAGATATGATCAAATTGCTATGTTATTTTGTAAAATTAATAATGTAGGTGTTATTGATCCTTTGTGCTCTGCATTGTAATTTTGCATAACTGTTGAGTTGTGATGTCTACAATTTTTTTCTTAACTGAAAATAACATTTGTTTTTATTTTTGATCACTTTTTAAGATTGTTTCAATAATCAGCTGTCATTTATTTATTTTAATTTAGAAATGTTTAAGCCCCCAAAGTCACTGAAGGCATGAAGGGAAGCAGTTACAATAACAGAAAATGCATTTGAACTAAGGGGCACATTTATAAAGCTGTAGTGAGGGATAAAGGCCAATGTATACATTACAATATGAAAGATAATAGGATGAATGAACACTGTAAAGTGTAAACAATGGACAGTGATCACAGTAATATGGATGAAAACTATTATGGATTGCACAGCAAAATTGGTTGGGCATGCAGTAAGTGAAATATGGTATGTTGGTTGTTACAACCAGTGACTTCTAAGAGAATCCAATAAGTGCAGTCTTTGTGAGAGAAACAAATGACACTAACAAGAAATACATTGCATCATCTTTACATTTATCTACGCTGTCTTCAAAAATACAAAAAGAAATATTAAAATTATTAGATTTCTAGCTGCCATTTATGAAGATAAGGTATTGCCCCGTAATGCTAGTATCTAGGTCTTATAAAGGCTCTCTTGTTTTTAAAGAGCTATTTGCACAAGGAAGAAGGTCAAAATTATTTCAATTAAATTGTATTAGTATTATTTATGAAACAGACATTTCAAGATAGGAACAGCTAAATAGCTGGCATCTCAAAATAAAAAATAAAACAAGTAAAAAATGAAAAATACACATAAAGCAATGATCAGTTATGTCACCCTTATGTAGTAAGGGTGTATGCATTATCATAATCCTAAAGTATAATTTTTGCTAGTAAGTGGATTTATTTTGCTTCAATGGGATTTACTCCTCATATAAACTAATGAATTTACTTCCTCCAATTCTAGCCATCCACTAATTTCTACATTCATTATTTTCTACTTCATGTTGTATCTTGCCTTTTCCTTGTCTTAGGTCAGTATACCAATGCAGTTTGCCAGTGATTTCCTTGTATTTATTTGGCCCACCTACAGGAATTCACCTTTGTAATACCCAGCACAGCCCCCTATTGAATCTTCCACTTCTGCCTTATCACACTTGGTCCTACTACATTGCACATCTACTGTCCTTACCTTCTCTTTCAGTATATTTTTTTCATTTCTCTACAAGTTGTCTTTGTTCCAGGTTTCAGCTGTGACCACCAGATCAGTTGCTGTTACAACTCTTGTTGCTTCAACTCCCATCCTTGAATCTACATCTGGGTTTTGTGGTCACTGGCATGGAGTGAAAGGAAGGTGTAGAGCAAGCTGTAAGTAGTACCACCTCCCAGTTTAGACACTATCAGTGAAGTGGAAAAGAGAATGAGACAGCAGATATTTGGGGTTGAGGGGTGCAGGGCTTGTAAAATTATCCTTGATGCTCACCTGTTTTTTTCCCAGCCCTTCGCCTCCTCTGGCATGACTACATATTCTTTGCAGGCTTGGCAAATAATAGGACATACTCTTCTAGGAAGTGCTTGCACTTTGCCCTAGGACAGTGACTCCCTCAAGGTCATCTGTCCCTGTCCCAGGCCAGTGGTCACTCCCTCCCAATTTCTTCCAGGGACTGGCTGTACTGTCAAGCACCAGAGCCATTAATCAAATGTGGGTCACCTGAGCTGTTATCAGGGCTTCATCTCTATATGCCACCTGTGCAGGCTTACTCTCTCCAGGTGACTTTTTTCTTTTCTATGCTCATCTTCATCTTTCAGGCTGCTGTGTTATTCATTCACTCCTCTTGAGAGTCCATTGTGCAGACTGCTTACTCAACCAATCAGACGTCACTCACCTCCATGGTACTTCCATTTAAAAAAAAATTGTTTCATAATAACAATTTTTGTTCATGGCTTACTGCCCCTGATATTTGCATCACATATGGATATTAACTCTTCCTTCCTCTGCACAGGCTCAGTGCTCATCAACATCTTTACTTCCTTGTTGAGCTGTCATATGTGTACCTTTCTCAAGTGTTGTTTATATGGGAATATTAAGATTTGTTGCGTAACACCTTATTGAAACATGAACTGTCATGTTTCTTTAAGCCAAGTCATGTGAATGCTGCTATACTATTTTGAGATCATATGATGGAAAGAAATGGGAAAAGGTGAGTTTCTTTTTTTATTACTTTTCCTTTATCTCTGACTTTATGCACCTTCAGGACTAATATATTTGAAGATGGAGTGTTATTTGCAGAACTCCACAGTGGAGATGCAATGCTCTGAAACACCTTGAAAAAATGTTGATTGCTTAGTTTTTTGTTAAGTTTTCACTTACAATGATGTTTGTTCACATTCTTGTGGTATTTAAATGCAGCATTTTGTTCAGTTGAGACCTGATTTTCTGAGACTCACCCTTTCCTAGATCCCACCTTATGCAGTTATAGCCACTGTTCTTCAATTTTGTGTGCTCTTTCACTGCTCACTTTTCTTTTTCCCAGTTCTCATTTAGGTTCATCAATATCATCACTGTCTTTCTACTAATGCCTCAAGTCTCTAGTTATCAAAGCAATAGTAATTGTAATGGTGCTTCCTTTCTCTGCATAAAATAAATTACACCATGATTGTACCAAGGTAATCTCTAACTTACATGTATAAACTCCATACCCTTTTATTTAGATAAATTGCCAAAAGAAGAGGCCATAAGATCATTACAATGATTTGTGGTTCCACTCATTTTGGATCTGATCATTTATTAGATTTCTCACTTTTCTTCTTAACTTGTCATCACTTCCTATATATTTCACGCTCCAGCCCCGTATTCTTATTACTCCATTCTGCAACTATCTTTTCTCTACTCTCCTTCTGTTCTAACTAGATTATATTTTTAATGTTCTGCCTGCCTTAGTATGTAATCATCTTTAAACTCCCCAGGAATCTTCCCCTTGTTCAATTCGTTTTGAGTTTCTAATCAGTCTTACTTGTTCCCACATCATCTCTTCTATGACCTCCTTTAAGGCTATTTTCATTTTCCTAAGTTTCCTTGTAGTGCCCCACCATTGTTATATGCAGACACAGAGCATTTGTCTGTTTTCTCCAGCCCAGTTTCCTTACCTTCCTATCTTTCCAATCTTTTCCAGCAAACTTCAGAGTTTCTCTTCATAAAATACTGCCCATTGTTAATATCCAAAACAAACAAATGGGAGTCAATGCCACCCAATTACACATCATTGTCTTACCTACACCTTATTTCAGTTGTCGTTATTCTCTGCTCATTTCATACAGACCTGCCCAAGCTATTTTGGAAAAGTGGAATTTTTCCTATCCTTTGGATGCAAGACCGCATACACAGGGAGAGAGAGAGAGAGAGAGAGAGAGGCTGCAAACCCATCCAGTTTGCTTTTCAAATGTATTTAACATTCCATCTCTTCTCCATCTTTCACTACTCTTTTACCCTTATTCCCCTGTCTCACACTTACTAGAATTCCTCCAGATAATTCCTTTCCAGCATATATTCTTTTAGTCCATTTCATAAATCCACAACCATTTCTGCAAAAATCAACTTCAGAAATCCAGGGAGTAAATCTTCTTTGTAACTGGCTGCTTGCATTGACCCTTGCTGCCTGCTGAGAGTAACCACTTCATATCTCCCAAACATGATCTTGTGCACCAATGTCATGGTCCCATGTCTCTTTTCATCTCTAACAAAAAGTTTTCCATCTTCTGTAATTTCCAGTTACACCCTTCTCCTCAGTTCTTTCATACCCTTCTGGTGACTTTCCCCTGGCTTTCCTTTAGCAGCATGATGTCTGCTTCTTTGTACAGCATCCAGAACTACTCTTAATCAGTTCCTTTTAGTTCAGTAGTTATCCTCCTGATGATGCAATGACATCCACATAAAACAAAGTTCAACTCTCTACATATTCATGTGCAACTTAGATCTACAGATAAGAAACAGAAAATTTACTCCAAGACTGCCCTTTGTACTACTAAATGACAGATGATGCTCCTAAATGCTTTATCTCATGCATTGTCTCCTCAAATTATTTATGGCAAGATCCCAGTTATTATCATTAGGAGTAGTATATAATTATTGAACATGGGATGAGTAAAACCAAGCTATATCCAAATGGGACAGGTTATTTTGAGCACAAAAAGGGAAACTGTCTGAGTTTAAAATGGTCTGCAAGGACAACTAGCCTAGTACTTACTTATGAACCTATGGCCTTCAACTGTGCTCCTGGTCAGTCCAGTACAGTTGAGGTCAGCACCTGCAGATGATTTTCTTGACCTCTTTTCTTTCAGTTTCACTCCACAAGTCTGACATTTCACACCAAAGTTTGTATTCTCAAGATATGATACTACACATTTGTCTGCCCCGCACTGAACTTCAACTGCCATCTTTCTGTACATGAGGTCAGCCTTTCCAAATACTTCTTGGGTTTCCCTGCATGTTTACTACTAGTATACCTGTCTTTGTGTCATCAAAAAAAGAGGTTGATCATGTTTCTATTCCCTTAGATTTTCCAGTTATGAGCAGCCTTAAGAGGACTAGACCAAAGAGTGACACCTACAGAACTACAAAGACTGACACATACAGTACAACCAGGACCGATACCTGTTGAGCTACAAGGACTGACACAAGAAGTACTACAGGACTGACACCTGCAAAACTACAAGGATTGACACCCACAGTAAGACTGAGACTGACACTTATAGTACGACCAGAATTGACACCTACAGAACTAGAAGGAATGACACCTACAGTACTACAAGGACTGACACCTAAAGCACTATAAGGATTGACACCTAAAGCACTACCAGGACTGACATGTACAGCACTACCAGAACTAACACCTACAGCTATACCAGGACTGATACCTACAGCATTCCAAGGCCTGACAAATACAACACTACCAGGACTGACACCTACAGCACTACAAGGACTGACACCTACAGCACTACAAAGACTGACACCTACAGCATTACCAGGACTGACACCTACAGCACTACAAGGACTGATACCTACAGCACTACCAGGACTGGCACCTACATCACTACCAGGACTGACACCTAAAGCACTACAAGGACTGACACCTAAAGCACTACTAAGACTGACATGTACTGCACTACCAGGACTAACACCTACAGCACTCACAGGACTGATACCTACAGCACTACAAAGACTGACACCTACAGCATTACCAGGACTGACACCTAGAGCACTACATGGACTGATACCTACAGCACTACCAGGACTGACACCTACAGCACTACAAGGACTGACACCTGCAGTACTACCAGGACTGACACCTACAGTACTACCAGGACTGAGACCTACAGCACTACAAGGACTGAGACCTACAGCACTACAAGGTCTGATACCTATAGCACTACCAGAACTGATACCTACAGCACTACCAGGACTGATACCTACAGCACTACCAGGACTGATGCCTACAGCACTACAAGGACTGATACCTATAGCACTACCAGGACTGATACCTACAGCACTACAAGGACTGATACCTACAGAACTACAAGGACTGATACCTACAGCACTACAAGGACTGATACCTACAGCACTACCAGGACTGATACCTACAGAACTACAAGGACTGATACCTACAGCACTACAAGGACTGACACCTACAGAACTACAAGGACTGATACCTACAGAACTACAAGGACTGACACCTACAGAACTACACTAGTTACTTTGTTAATTCCTGGCATCATACATCTCACTATACCCTTGTCCACAGTTTACATGCTATATGGTTTTACAACTGATGACAAATATTAGACAAAGCAGACCATAATGAACATTTATAAACTGTAAGGTACCTCACTGAATGTCATCTTTTATAACATCATTACCTGATACTGTTGATAAACCATAATCAGAAAAACAAAAATGTAAGTAAAACTAATGAGAAGAAACCATATTGCACGGCACATTTTAATAACTCCGAATTTGAACTTTATTGAATAGATCATTTAAAATGTAAATGCTTTCATCTAACTTGTTGTAGACATCTACAGAAAAATAAAAAAGACCTAAGGTCAAATGAAACATATCTGTGAGAATCTATAAAGGATGAACAGGAAGCTGAAAAAAATAATAAATAGCATAAGGTCAACCATGGTCTCTTACATTTTAGTCAGTAGAGTGCTGAGTACTATGATTCAAATGCAGTGGCAAAGATGTCCAAACAGGAAGGGAACTCTATCTTAATTGACCATTCACCCTCTCTCTCTCAATCACTGATTCACCAAGCACACTTCTTTCGTGTTGGGCGATAACTGATAATTATGGAAATGCATGTAAGAAATAGTGATTGTGATATATGCTATATATTGCATGCTGCAAACAGCATAGATGGTGCAAAGTCATTGCAAGACATTATTTAGAAAATGACAGTAAATTGCAAGTAGCACCCAGAGGAGGATAAAGGCAGCAATAGGGGAGGCACAGATGATCAACAGACTAGTAATGTTTTTCGGCTTTTCCCGGTTAGGGGTCGCCACAGCGGAACTCTGGTCTGCTAATGATTGGCAGTGGATTTTTACTGCGCGAGTTGCCAGCCTGACACCCAACCTTCAAAGATGGCACACACATTCACGCTCACCCCTACCTGCATGTCTTTAACGTCACTCGACTGTGGGGAGGACATGCAGACTCCACACAGAAGGCACTCTAGCTGAAAATTGAATGGGAAAACCTCTTGCTGTGAGTCAACAATTCTAACCGCTGCACCAACAGACTATTCCAGATGAATGCATATGATAAACTGCCCCTAGCATCTCCAGCGGACCAAATGACAGGAGTAAGAGGCTTAAACCATGTTAATACCAAGAAGAAGTTCTGCTTAAAATACTGACAGAAGAGAAAGAGTTTCACACTGCAACAAAGAACATAGCAGTGCAAGAGGTAAAATATTATTCTGCAGACATTCTTAGCTAAGCAAATGATCAACTGATGCAGGTGGGAAGATATGTTGAAGGTTAGGGCTACAGTGGGAATGAAAGGCAGTCTGGAATATGTGAGAGTTGATATATATATATATATATATATATATATATATATATATATATATATATATATATATATATATATATATATATATATATATATATATATATATATATATATATATATATATATATATATATATATATATATATATATATATATCCCTATCACAACACAGACACGCCACAAACCTGACACTCAAAACAACGACACCGAAAACGCACAAAACCGACAACTCACAAAACCGAACACCATAACACCGACACCCAAAACGTAAACTACACATAACACACAACTATACATGCACTACCCCTAACCCAAACCCTAACCCTAAGGTCCGACACTACCGCACACTTACCCTACCCGCACCCTAACCCTAACTCACTTAACCCGCCACTAAACCTACATTCCGTCACTATCGCACACTTACCCTACCTGCACCCTAACCCTAACTCACTTAACCCGCCACTACACCTAAAGTCTGTCACTACCACACACTCACCTTTCCTGCACCCTAACCCTAAATCCCACACTATCTCACACTTACCTGTCCGCTCCCTAATGCTAAATCCCTCACTATCGCACACTTACCTGTCCGCTCCCTAATGCTAAATCCCTCACTAGCACACACTTACCTGTCCGCTCCCTAACACTAAATCCCTCACTAGCACACACTTACCTGTCCGCTCCCTAATGCTAAATCCCTCACTATCGCACACTTACCGACTCGCGCTCACATGTTGCCCATGTCAGTGTTTCGGCTGTCAGGATTTAACATTGTCGATCATCTGTCTGGTCGGTCTTCTCAAGTCGGTCTTCTTAGCGTTGGTGTTTCGGCGTGTCGATGAAGTCAAGGGGACCCATACACACATATATATATATATATATATATATATATATATATATATATATATATATGCATGCATATATATATATATATATATATATATATATGTATCTATATATATATATATATATATATATATATATATATATATATATATATATATATATATATATATATATATTATATATATGTATATGTATATATATATATATATATATATATATATATATATATATATATATAGAGAGAGAGAGAGAGAGAAAGAGAGAGACATGGGTTGGGGTTAAATACAAATAAAATCATCTGATAGATATGAGAGAGAAAATTAGTATGTGTAAACATATTAACTCGTCTGAAAGAAAATATATCAGAAGCGGAGTATGCCAACATTTTAACCTTGATCTATGAAGTTCCAGAAAAAAAGTCTCTAAACGCATGGATAGAATATTAGCAGAATTAGAAATATCTTGGATGCATAACAAGAAAGTTAGAAATGGAAAACTGGACAAATACTTTTGCAAGTTTTAGTGCCTTAAGTACAGAGGACATTGAAAGCAATTAAGAAGCACCAATACTAGGATGTCAGAAACATGGGCAGATGGTTGGTCAGTACCACTGATGGAGTTGATGAATATCAGGGATGATTTTCGAATCTGTGGTGTAAAATATGAACAGTCAAAGCATGTGTTTGAGGGAATTGAGTATGTGACAGTCTGTATGTATTAAAGCGTATTGTTTACTATGAACTCTGAGTGAACTCTGAGCAATGAGAAAATGCTTAGAAGCAAGAATCTGCCTGAAAGCAGGAAATGTGCCTTATATTGAAATACATCCAATTTTCCTTTTCTTACCTAGAGATGTGATGATGTGAATTGTCTTATGTTTACGGGTAAACCTTTGATTGGTTAATTGCCCTGTATGATGGTCTAATTGGTTCATTCTTTTCTTTTTGTCCTGTCAGCAATATCACCAGTATATAAGCTTGTTTATTCTTTTGTTCTGGGAGTCTCCCTGGTGCTTTCCACGAGGCTCCCGCATGTGTGTACTGTAGTTAATAAAAGCCACTGAAAGAGAGAAAGAACTGTATCTGTCTTCATTTTGAATTCTGAAACATAACAATTGGTGCAGTTTACTCGGATCTGAATTGGGAACAAGCTGCAGCAGTCGGGAAGTGAAAGAAATACTGCTAATGAAAGGGCCCACAACAGATTTTTCTGTTTTTGCAGTGTTTTCTTCATCTCTCTGTCTATCTGCCTTAAAGATTTGAACATTTTTTTGTGCAGTGAAAAAGATATCATTTCTCTCATTCAGTCATTTTAAGGTAAGTGGCATGCATTTTTTTTCTCTGCTTCTAAATGTGCAGTATGAGAGTGGGATAATATGGAAATATTAAATATGCAGTATGAGGGTGGGGTAATATGGAAATATTAAATGTGCAGTATGAGAGTGGAGTAATACGGAAATACTGGCATCATAAGTATGAAAGGAGGAATGAAAAGGGGTAAAAAGACGTTTATATAATGCCTTAGCTAAACTTGTTTTAAACAAGTATAGCTTATTGTGTGAAAATGGGAGTGAGTGCAGGAAAAATAAATGAGCCAGAAAGAGGTACACCAGCTGGTTATATGTTTTATCGGGTGTCCCGGGACAGTTGTATGTATTTAAACCAGTGGATCGCCCTAACTAAAAATGATGGTAATCTTGCCTTTCCTGAAAACGGTAGTTTTAATAAAGATATATTGATTAATTTACAAAAGAGGTTAAAAAAGAAAGGAAGATTACCAGGGCTGTGTAGGGCAGCATTTAATGATTGGATGTGCGAAGCCAAAGAAAGGGAAAATGATTCAGTCATTAGTAGTCTTAAAGATAATCAAAAGAAACTAAAAGAGCAGATAAAGGAACTGCGACATACTGCGACTAATCTAGATATAGCAAACGGGAAACGTTTAAAGGAACCGCCCTTTAAGGGTTTATATCCTGTACAAGAACTAAATAAATTACAAATAACTGAATCATCTGAGGATGATAACCCCTGGTTTCCCCCACCCCCTACAGCTCCGCAACCGTTATACCAGCCCTCACAAGTTCAAGACGCAGCAGTAAGCTCTACAACAGAGGGTGGGGGTTGGCGGGGAAAAGAACACACCACACTCCAGTCTGGAAGTGGAATCCAGGTATTAGACAGTCAATCTAGTAGACAGCTTATAGAGCAACCTGAACAAACAGAACCCTCTAGTAAGTCATCACCTAGATTAACCCGCTCAAAAACAAAAAAACATAAGAAAAAGGCACAAATGCTTTTTGACCCTAGGGCTAGCCAGTCGAAGAAATATTATAATAAGAAAGCCGTATACTTACATAAGGGTAAGATTTATAAACAATGTCCAATTCTGATTGAAGGCAATGATAATCACATTGGACCGGATAAATCTAATCCGGACTCTGACTCTGAATCGGGCACCAGCCCATCAGATGAAGAGAAAATATTTCCGTTAAGAGAAGTCCCAAATCCAGCCTATGCTAGAGATGCAGGGCAACCGGCCACAGTAGTAGAGCCCTGGGCATGGTCGGCAGTAGATTTTCAAGCCATTACCAAATCACTTCTGCCTATTCGCAATAACCCAGCAAGGTTTCAACGAGTGCTGGCAGGACATATCTGCTTGCAAAATCCTACCATAGAAGAGGTTAGAGCTGTCCTACAGTACACTGTACCAGCTGATCTTATGAAATGTATCTGGGATCATGCTAATGTTCCTACACCAATACCAAAACACAACACGCAAGGGGAAAATGGATTTGAAACGGTTAGACAACGTATAGTTGATTCTATTACTGTAATTGTACCACCTATCCTGAATTGGTCAAAAATCAAATCAATCATACAGAAAGAGGATGAGCCTATAGATGAATACTTACATCGACTCACTGACGCATTTGAGGCATATTCTGGGTACCCTGAACCCACCGAAGGACCAGCACAAAGCGGATTGTCAGCCGCCTTTGTGGATGTGCTACGCCCTCAAGTAAGGGACAAATTAAAAGAAGTGTGTTTAAATTGGCCTAGTTTAGGCCTGCATGAGTTAGTCCAACAGGTACAGAGCAGAAGGATTTACAGGAGAAATTAGTAAAAGGCCAAATACAAATGTGTAATGTTTTTGGTCAATGGGGTAGAGGATGAGGACGGGGAAGAGGAAGGGGTGGACGCCAAGGACCCGGGAACCAGAATAGACAAAATTGTCAGAACACACAGTCGGCTCCACCCCAAAATTCTAGTAATCAGATGGAATGTTTCAACTGTGGCCAATCAGGCTATTGGAAAAACGAATGCCTATATTTGGCTGAGCAATCAGCACCGTACATTGATACGACACAACAATGGAATTCTACTTGGACACCGTCCAATCGGCAGCAGCCTCAATGAAGGTTTTCTGAACAGAAGCAACAGCAATTGTGTCCTTTCATTCCTGTGGATCAGAATGGACCACATGTAATGTTACTAGTTAAGAATAAACCCTACCCATTTTTAATCAATACCGGAGCAACTAAATCCATGATAGCTGGCAAAGCAGCCATGACTGTTCCCCTCTCTGACAAAATAACTAGAGGAGTGGGCATCTCTGGTATACCTATCGAATACTCGGAAACTATCCCAGTCCCAGCTACCTTGGGACTCCTACAGGATAATCATGCATTCCTAGTAGGACCTTCGGCACCGTTAAATCTTTTAGGGAGAGATTTGCTGTGCAAAATGGGGGCTACCATTTTTTGCATGGCAGATGGAGTTTATCTCCAAGTACCTACAGACCAACAAGATAGTACCCTAGCAGCCCTGGATGACTCAGCCATTTTACAGACAATGTGCACCCAGCCACATTCTGGCACAGATGAATGTTTACATTCCCTACCCTCTCACTTGTGGACTACTCATGACAATGATGTCAGATTTTTGCCCTCAGCTACTCCTGTTAAAATAACCCTACGACTGGGAGCAAAGTTACCATGAGTTCCTCAATACTCTTTGATGAATGAGGCTATCACTGGTATTGCCCCTGTTATTTCTGCATTAGAACAACAAGGGATCATAGTACCTACTATAAGTCCATGTAATACCCCAATATTGCCGGTGAAGAAACCTGGAAAACAAGTTTATAGATTTGTTCAAGACTTGCGGGAAGTTAATAAAGCTGTTTTACCCATCTTCCCGACTGTACCAAACACAGCTACTATCCTAAGCTGTATCCCACCTTATGCACAATATTTCACGGTGATAGATATCTCATCAGCTTTTTTCTCTATTCCAGTACATCCTGATAGTCAGTATTTATTTGCATTTACATATAAGGGCCAACAGTATACTTGGACTCGATTGCCTCAAGGATATGTAGAATCCCCAACCTTATTCTCTAGAGAGATGCATAGATAGTTACAGGATCTCTGACTACCATCACGTTCCGTTCTAGTTCAATATGTGGATGATATCCTGATAGCTTCACCGGACTGTGATTCATGTAGGGAAGATTCCCTTTTGGTGTTGAATTTTTTAGCTGCACGCGGGTTCAAAGTTAATAAATCCAAATTACAATTTTGTTAGGACAAGGTGCAGTATTTGGGACATATCATCTCAATGGGTTCTTGACAAATACTCCCAAATCGCATAATCTCTATTCAAAAAGCCCCATGACCTGTAACACAGAGACAACTTCGAGGATTCCTAGGCCTAGCGGGATATTGTAGACAATGGGTACCTAACTTTTCAGAACTTTCAGCCCCATTATTACAACTTTTAAAGAAAGAAATCACAGACCCTTTACCTTGGATGTCACAAGGACGCTTTTCAGGCTATAAAGACAGCCTTAGTAAATCCTCCAGAACTAGGATTGCCTGATTATTCAAAACCATTTATTTTCTTTTGCTGTGAATGAAACAAAACTGCCTTGGGTCTCCTGGCCCAGCAACGCACTGGAGGCTACCGGCCTATTGCTTATTATAGCACACAACTAGATCCGGTTGCCTCTGGTTACCCAGCTTGCTTGTGAGCAGTGGCAGCTGTTGCTATTTTGATTGATATGGCAGCTCCACTGACACTGGGACACCAAACAATTTTAGCTGTCCCGCATGCAGTTCAGGCATTACTGTTAAAAACCAAAACACAGTATCTCTCCAAAGCACGTCTTACTAAATACGAATTGCGTTTAATCAATAATCCCTCCCTGCAAGTAATACACTGTCCACCACTGAACCCTGTCTCTTTAATACCGACATCGGATGAGGGCGAACCACATGATTGTGTGCTTGTAGTTAAGTCTGCTCTTTCTCCTAGGTTACATTTATATGATACTCCTTTGCAGAATCCGGATTTGATTCTTTTTGTTGATAGATCCTGTTTACGAACAAACTCCGGAGAATTCCAAGCAGCTTGGTCAGTCTGTACACCGACTGAAGTTTTGCAATCAGCATGATTACCCCCAGGAACTTCTGCACATGCTGCAGAATTGGTAGCCCTATCGCATGCTTGCAAACTGGCTAAAGACAAATCTGTCACTATATATACTGACTCCCACTATGCCCATCCTATGGAAAGAAAGCGGATTTTTGACTTCCTCTGGGTCTCCTGTTAAGAATCATTTTTATATAAATAACTTATTACAGCATTTATTGTTACCATCTCAAATTGCTGTTGTAAAATGTGCAGCCCATCAATCCAATGACTCTTTCGAAACCAAAGGCAATAACTTTGCTGACTGGGCTGCAAAACAGGCTTATCTTTCACAAACTGTTCAGGGACAATTTTTGCAGCCTCTACAGTCAATAACTACTTTTGATACTACAGTGCTAAAAGCATTACAAACTGAAGCTCCAGAATCAGAAAGAAAATCATGGCTGGCCCAAGGTTGCTTTAAACGCTCTGATCTCATTTGGCAATATTCAGATGGCAGACTGGTCTGCCCCAAGTCCATGTTAAATTCTCTTAATAAAGCATATTACTGCCAGCTCATGTTGGGGTACAAGCATTAATAAAACAAATCCAAAAAGACTGGTTTGCCCCAGTTCTTTCTGCTTCTGTACAACATTTCTTGAGCACGTTTACAGTACAACATTTCAAAGGGCACCATGGCTCCCACACAACCCATACCTAAACCATTGGGACCATTCTGCGCTTTGCAATGGGATTTTATTGAACTTCCACCTTGTACTCATTTTAAGTATGTTTTAACTGTTGTGGATGTTTTTTCTGGGTGGTTAGAAGCCTACCCATGTGCTAAGAATGGTGCTATTTCTGTTGCTAAGAAACTTTGTTATGATTTAATACCTCGTTTCGGTGTTTCCTGTCAAATATATTCGGATTGTGGAACACATTTTACTGCTCAATTAATTGATTCAATTTGTAAAATGTTAGGCATCACTCTCAAGTTTCATTGCCCCTATAGCATCTGGCCTTATCGAACGCATGAATCAGACACTCAAAACAAGACTGGCTAAAACTACTACTGAAACGGGCTTAACTTGGGTACAGGCACTACCTCTAGCCTTGCTCTCTATGAGAGCTCAAGTACATTCTACTAAAGGTCTTTCTCCTCACAAAATACTCATGGGCCGCCCTATGTGAATGCCCATGACTCCACCACCGCCCTTTTCTGAATATGATGAATTTGATCATAGCATTCTCTTGTATTACACTTCTCTTGTTTCTTTTTTACAGTTTCATCATCGACAGGTAGCAGCAGCTCAACAAACTCCTGATCCTTTCTTGTCCTTGGCACTACAACCAGGAGACTGGGTATATGTCAAGTCATTTTCTCGAAAAACTGCTCTTCAACCACGATGGAAGGGTCCATTCCTGGTTCTACTGACCACTTCTTCAGCAGTTTGGCTGCAAGGTTCACCCACCTGGATTCATATATCACATGTCAAGAAGGTAATTCCGTCTGAAGATCAGCAACCTCTACCTTTTGTGGCTCCAGATTCTCCAACTATTGCTACTCACAAAAAAACACACTCACATATAGCTCACACATATATATGCATATATCATTAAGTCACTGAGCTGTTCAGGATTCTAGTTTACTTACTTATTATTGTTCATGATTCCTTCCCCTTCCCCTCCCCCCCCTTTCCCTCCCCCCTCCCGCCCCCATCCCCCCCCCTTTTTTATAGGATCTGGGTTTTGGGCACAATAAAACAGATAAATTAGAGAAAAGCAGTTCTGTATCGCCAACAAAGGTAGACAAATGCATTGAAGGTGATATGGTAAAAAGAAGCTAGATGATTGTTGTATTATTGGCTTACAGCAGACTTTCTATTGAATTCACAACTCAAAACATATCCTAAAAGCCTACAATCTGGGATCAATAGAAGTGAGAAGAACATAGCTAGCTAGATATCTGCCTGCATTTCTTTACTGGATAGGTCTGAATAGGCAAGACCTTTTTTTGCAGTGGCCGAGAGTGAAAAGTTCTATAAACTAAAAAACTATTTTGCTATGATACCATGCCATAAAGACTAGTAGAAAAAGACATGAAACTCAGATGAGTTATGGATTCCTTTTTGACCTTCCATTTATAGGATTTCCATATATCCTCCTCGAGACTAGTATACAAAAAACTTTGTAATTCATCTAACTCATCACCTCCCATCTTTGAAAGGATTCAGTTCAATAATTTATACTTAAAGTCACAAAAAAGTTCAACATGCATCACAAGGTAATACAGCTGAACTGATTCAACTCAGAAAAATGTAATGGCCTCTGAGAGCAGACACTGGGTTGTCCCTTTGGTTGTCACCATTATGAATTGGATTAGCATGTTTCTTTTTTTTTTTTTTTTTTTAACCAGCAAAGACTTCTACTATGATAAATTAATACCTGTGGATGAGCTGTAACCGGCACACATTTTGAAATGTTTATCCCACCACAGTGGGTTAAGTCAGGCTGCATTGGCTGTGATTTTTTTTTTTTTTTACAGTAGGATTAGCCATTAATTAATTAATGACTGCTGACCATTTGTTCTTCCAGAAGCTGCGTAAGAGCCATTGTAGCTGGGATAAATTGACAGATTCATATAGATCTCTTGAGTTTCTTGGGATCCTCGTGGCTCTGGACAGGAGATTGTGTACAAGTGATTGCGAGTTCCTAGACAGAAAATGGGTTACATTTGAAGTCACAGGAGGGCAGCATTTATTCAGTGCATGACTGAATATAGCAAGAATGGAATAACATATAGCAATAAGTTGGGTGGCTATGATGGCCCTTAAATATGTTGACAGGTATTGACAGGTGGAAATTCCCCACCAGCAAGGGACACTGTGATATAACACTACTCAGATTTTGCATGATATGAAACAAAAAAGCGTTGATGAACAGATAAATTGTATTTTCAGCTTTATGTCTATTAATAACTATAGAAACTTTCAGAGTTAACATTATGGTATATAGCCAAAGACAACATGGACCATTTGTCTTTTAATGGGAAGCCAAATACTACACATATCACTTACCCTTCCACTGGAACAGATTTAGAAATCAAATAAATTAATTTTAATTTGGAAGGGCAAAACAAAGGGAATACCAGATGAAAAAAGGACATATGAGGGAAAGGTAAGTCTGGAACTTAATATGATAGCAAGGTCCCATATCCAGTGACTGAAATGAGAAAATGTAAATTATCTAAAAGTCTGTTAATCTTGTTGTTGAGGAAAAGTTAACAGGCCTTTGAGTTAAGGAGAAAAATCTAAATAACATTACAGCTGAGGTGAAAAACAGGCAAATGACATGATGGGAACATATTGTTCTGTCACTGAAATTAAAGGAAATTCGATTTTAATAAAATCAAGTAACTTTTAAGCAGCATTCATTTTTGTTTGTTTGTTTCTTGTTTCGTTTTGATTTGTTTTTTTCTTTTTGAAAACTACGATTTCATTTATTGTAAATGTTTGTATTGAGTTTAGGTTGTTTTTGTGTATTATGTATATTCATACTGTAGTATTTTTCATTTCAGAACCATGATTGCAGTTTGATTTTTATTCAGCAATGAGTAACTAGTGAGGGTACATTGAATCTTGTCTCATAAAAACATTTTTTAATGATTTCAGTATTTGTTGATAGCATTTTTATACAGGTATGTTTTGTCTTGATGGATTAGTTTCTGTTTTTTTTTTCTTTTGGCATTTGATGATATGGGCTTTGATTTTGTAATGTAAATCAATCACAGATTCATAGATATTCCAAATCCACTGTGTCTAATGACCATTAATACCTTACCAGCACTCTTCTTTAGGCTGCACCTCCTTTCTCCAAGAAGGCCACTCCAGTCAATCCCAGAAGAAATTTGTGGATACTCATCCAGTCATCTAGTTTGTGTTTAACAGAAGATGGGCAGTTGCACTGTTTAACATGTGGGAGGAATTTATTCCAAAAGTTTGAGAAGCACTGGAATACAAACATTTCCTACCAATTTGTTTTCTTTATTTGTTGGTAAGGACTTAGGTCCCTGACTCTAGTATAAGTGGAGATACTGTACATGCAGAGAATCAGAAGGTCCAGGAGAATTGGGTCTCTAATGGTCCTATAAGGAAACAGAGATATCCCCATAACAGTCTGAAAGAAACTGAATAAGGGGATACTGTTTCAAGCCACTCTTGGTACCTCAGGGACTTTCACCCTGTGACGTTTTTGGTTTTGAACCTATGGAGTCATTCTCACTGGTTGATTTGTTTTGTGACATACATCCTAAATGGGGCATTCTGCTTGATAATTGACCTGACAAATGCAGAATATAAGGAAGTGATTACCTCTTTTGACAATAACTGGACTAAATAAAAGGACTTCCCGACAACTGTTGAGATATAATTGTGAAAAGATATGGAGCTATCAACCCACGTGCCTAGATCCCTGATTATATTATTGTTTTGCATTGGTGTGTTGTCTATACAGAACAATGAGTGGAGGTGTGATCACCAAAATGATGATACTATCTTTTTAGTATTTACTTTGAACTCTTTTTAGTACAATGAGAGTTTACTAGGGAGAGTTCATTGTGGAGCATTCAGGTGTCAGGGTGACTTAAGAACAATCCCCAGTTTGAAGTTATCTGAAAATATCCTTACCGGGGGTCTTGGCTTTATCTGAGTAGCTAATACCAAAATAAAAGAGAGAGGTCCCAGCACCAAACCCTGAGGAACACTGCTAGTTCACTTTCTGATGAGGTACCTACAACTCACACTGTGTGGGTTTTGCTTTTCAGCTAGTTTGCAGTCCATCTCACCACATGTGTCAATTTTTAAAGCATTTAACTTTTATATGATGCCAACATGTGGAAATGTGTTAAAAGCCTTGGCCAGGTCAAGATATACTAAGAGAACTGCATGCCCACCATCTATAGCCTCTGTAACCCTTTCAAAGAACTTTACCTAGTTAAATAGACAGGATCCTACTTGCCACAAGACTTTTGATATTGCAGTTTATGAGGTTAGTTGTAATACATTTCATGGCTTTGCAGATGAGGCTTGTAAGGCCGACAAGTCTGCAATTACCAAGGTGAGTTGCAAGATCACCTTATGAAGGGATATCACGACTACAGTGCAGCACTCATCAGGGATAAATCCAGTAGCTAAACTCAATTTACACAATTTAATGAGTATTATCTACAAGGGTATAGTTAACATAAATAATTAATTAAGCAGTAAGTTATATTGTCAGGTCTGACAGATGAAGTAGTTTAGTCTTACTTAGTGTTTTCATTAAATGATCTTTATAGATAATTGAGGAATAAGACATTTATTAATTTCTGAGCTTTGAATAAAGGTCTCAGGGATGAAGCTGGAAATTTGTTTGCAAGGCTACTGGTAATACTTATTATGTCAGAAAAGGAAATGTCATTATGAATACATTTAGAAAACAGTATTGAGTATTTTTTTTATTTTGTTATCTAACATAGCTTAATAGGAATGTATAACTATGTTTAACTTCAGATAGCAGCTGAAGTTCAAGGACCACTATAGATGACCTCATAGTGTTCAGCATTTTCTTTTGTAATGCTTTTGATATTATCCTTGAGTAGATGTTTTTTGGATCTACTAAATAATTTAAGAAGTTTCTTTTGTTGTATAGATTTTAGGTCAGTGGATGTATAGCTGTATGTGAATTTTGACATTTCATCACAGAGTAGGTTGAGGTTTGCATTTTGCAATCCTTAAACTCAGTGGGGTTTGCTGTAGGAGCTTCTGAGAGTTTAACAAAGGTCATAGCTTTATTGTCAGACTTTACTGGGGAAACAGAGGATTAATGGCAGCCATATGTGTAAGAAAGTGATCAAGAATGATGTGCCCTCATTAGGTTTATTTACCAACTGCTTAATGGAATTTTTATTTACTAAGTCCAGGAATTTTGGGGACTATCTAATGTTAGATGTATAGGTATCCAAGTTTATTGAAGGGTATTTGAAATCACCTACAATAAGTGAGTTTTTGTTAATAGGAAGATCAGTTAGAGCACTGAGGACTCTTACATGGTCATCAATGTCCAAAGAAGTTCTGTAGCAAGTTCGCAGTTGATAAGTAATCCTTTCTGGACTGATTATAGTTCAAAGAGCTCAGTTATGAATCCCAGGGTATCAGGTGGAGGTAATATTTTCCTTAACAAATATGGAGTCTCCACCACAGTTACCACTGGGTATGAAGGGATGAAAAGCACAAAACACTGGTAGAGGGAGTGCTCCCTTTGCATTGAATCCAATTTTCTGTTTTACAAATACAGGAGTGCCTCAAGATCAGGCAATCTAGACTTCTGGCATTTAACAGTGCTATCTCATGTGATCTGATTCTGAGACTGATACATTAACTACTTTGATATGTCCACCAAATAAACTCTGCATTAAAAGCCACCAGGGGTAGCAAAGGCTTAGGTCAGTATGCAGAAGCCTTGAAAACAGAAGTGGAGGCCATCCTTAGCAAAGAAAGCTGGGCTGTTGAGCATCTCATCCCATGCTAGTATATACTGGATTCCCCTGGAATAACACCAGCCATTTAACCAATTATTTTAACCAATTATTTTAGCCAATTATCTTTTCTCTATATCTGGGCATTACTCAACCTGATAAACCTACCAACATAACAAAACAAGCAAAGGAAATATGAAGGTGTTACTCATCAATGCTAGGAGCCTGAACAAGAAATTTGACTCCTTGCAAGCCCTTTTTTACCCTGGAAGAGATTGACATCTGTGAAGTGACTGAGACATGGATTAAAATAGCAGAGAACACTCCAATTGTGCAGGGCTATAATGCCTTCCACGCGTTAAGACCAGCTACTGCATGAGGGAAAGATGGAGGATCACCAATCTACATCTAAAGAGACTCACATTAAGGTTGGTAAGGCACCATGATGCACTACAGATTCTTCATATCCAAATTACCATCAGAAAGTTCCTGTACTGTATATTGGCTATATTAGCTATAAAACTCCATCTATGATGGAAGACATCCATATGGCTAGAATCACTCAGTACTAAAACCAATACCATTGTCCTCAGTCATCTAAACTATCCAACTCTAGAATGGGAAACCTACACCACCACTAGTGCACAAGCACTGAGATTCCTGGACTTTATCGATACAAATTCCTTAGAACAATTAGTCAAGTACCCACTTGGGGGAATAACATCTTGAATCTTGTCCTTGTATGGTAGTATATTGCACCATCCCTTGGGTATCTTCATCCCTTGTTAGGTCTAACTATAAAGCAGTCTCCATTGAAATATAAATGAAACCAGAGATCCCTTCTACCCAATGTACCTTTTTTAAAAACTATTTACTCCTAAGTGATACATTGGCACGCTTCAAATCCCCACTAAACCCAGTTAACTCTACTGAATACACAGAAATGTACACCACACACTATACCAGCATGTAAACAGCTGCATAGATGCAGCTATACCCCATAGGAACAAGTGTGGGGCCAGCCTCAAAAACAAACTTGCATGGTGGAACCATAATATGAATAAGTTTTATAATAAAAGTTAACACATTTTGACAAAAGCAAAAATAGTAATTCCCAGAATATTAGAACCCTTGTCATTGAAATAAACAAAAAAATCAGCAGCCTAATAAAATCCACCAAAGCCAATTTTGAGTCTAAAATAGTTACCTGACTCAAAGACAATCACAAGACATTTTATAATTATGTTCATAATGTCAAAAACACAAAGCAGTAATGCACTGAGCTGATTGTGAATGATGTTACCTACACTTAGGCTGAAGATATAGTGAACCTACTGGCCAATAAACTTAGCTCTTACTTTACCCCTTTCTCCCCTATGTCTGTCCTTCAAGATATAACTGAAACCTCCAGCTATCACACAAGGCCAAGTCCATAAGTGCTACCAAAAGATAAAAACACTGAACTGATGGGTTCTGACAACATCCGTGGATGCATCTTAAGTACCATGAACATGAGTCAGCCACACTCCTAATACTGTTCAGTCTCAGCCTCCAGACAGGTTTTGTACCAAGTGAATGAAGAAAAGTTACAGTCCTTCCCCTGCATAAGGGAGTACCTTCCACAGACCCATGCATTTACAGGCCCCATAAGTCTAATCAGTTTCATATGCAAAGCCATGGAAGGATTTATCATGGGATTTATCAACCAGGACATAGAGGAACCTTCAAACACTAGACCTGTCTCAGTTTGGATTCATTAGGGGCAGGTCATGCTTACTCAATCTGGTGGATTTTTTTGAAAAGGTCACCAAAGCAATGGATGAAGGCAAAACAGTATACACCACATAACTAGACCTGGCTAAAGCTTTTGACACAATTCCTAATTCAGGCATAGTAGAAAAGCTAAATAAAATGGGAGTAAACCCCTATGTCATCCACTGGGTGGTCAACTGGCTCACAGATAGGATGCAGATAATCAAAACAGGGGAAGTTACCTTCATAAAGAGACCAGCCACCTGTGGAGTCCCCTAGATTTCTCTACTAGGACCTCTCCTGTTTGGCATCTCCTTTTCTGAAATAAAAGTCAATACCAAAGGGAACTGGCTGACGAAGTCTGAAGATCGCTGTAAGCTAGGAGCAGTCTTTGAATCACTAAATGACTTAGCCATCCTGCAGAAAGTTTTGTTTCAAATAAATAACTGGTGTCAAAATCATAATCTGAAACTTCTTCCAAACCAGTTCTGATGGAACAGCACATCAGTAAGTCAAATGACATCAGAAATACTCACTTTGGGGATCTAAACCTCTTCTGCAGCACCAACAGAATAGTTTGAAGAGACAGGCATATTTCACAGAGGATACCACTGCTGTGGAACAGACTCCCCATCCAGTTAAATGAAGTTCATCTCTGTCCATTTTCAAGTACAACTTACATCAGTGGATCAGAAATGAAAAATGTATCTCAGGACTGACGCTGGGCTACCAATAGACAGACACAGCTCCTAAACTCTTTCTCATGCATAGGTCTCCTAAAATTATTTATGGTACGATGTCAGTTATTCTCATTAGGGCTAATATATAATTATTGACCCTAGAGTGTGTAAGGCCAATCTACATCCAAATGGGATAGGTTATTTCAAGGACAAAAAGGGAAGCTGGCTAGGCTTAAAATAGCCCAAAAATGCAGCTAGCCAGGTACTCACCTATGAATCTATAAGATAAAGGAAGAATTCCATTCAAGACTAGTGCCTTACTAACATGCATGGAAAGTTCTGAAATGTCTCTCTGTATATCCCTCATAGGTCTGCATCTCAAGTTGTTCACTCCCATTTGTACCATTGCCATGTTGTAGCTTTATTTGACAGGAGTTAGCGTCCTTATGGCCCTTGTAACATTAGACATCATAGCTTCTGAAAGACAACTCATTGTAATCTTTTCCATGTCCACTCTCATGAGTGATGATTCAATGTTTCTGACAGAAGAGTTACCTACCACATAAACATTTCTACTGCTGCTGTGGTTCAGTGTGTTATATTCAGAGTATTTTTACTCAGGGTGACCCTCTGTGGGAACTGTGCATAAGGTATACAAGTAGCCTGATTTTTGCTGAGACTTAATCTTCTTATTTCTAACATGGTTTGGGATGATTGTGTTACAGCCTCAGAATAAGACATTTTGGAAAAGAAAACAATTGTGGTGGTAAACTATGAAGTCTCCTGATCGATTAGGTATTTACCACTCATAAATGGAATTATTAGAGACAAGTATAAAATTATTTATATCTGACCATAAGGCCATTTGTACACTGCCTTGGGAAACCTAGTGCTAAAAGGCTGACAACAGAGGTGAAATTAATTTTGTCTGGTATGTAGATGTTTAGATTGGTAAAGTAAATACAGCTATAAGCAGATAGGGGTTTTATGAAACAGAAAATATCTCAAGAATTAGCATTCAAAGGGGAGAAACTTTCCAGTTTCATCCCGTAGTGATCACTAGTATAAGCAGATACAACAGATAAAATAAGACTGTTGTGGTACCAAACAAAAATACTATAGTAAAGCCAGGCAACTCAATTATCACCAAGTTTAAAACAGCAATAAAGATTGGCATGGTGGATACCCTCTATTTTTGCCCTGTGGAATTCAATCCAAGGGCACATTTATTTTAATAACTCAAGTGGAGAGACTTTGCAAAATTATATTTTTATGCTCACTGACAATAACCAATAATACAGGAGAGGGACTGGAGTTATGTGGTAAAGTTTTCATAAGGGAGGACAACAAGGCATATACTGGGTATAAGAAAATTATAACAGGTTGGTGGGGGGAGGATTCTTAGCCATTTAGTTCTTATAGCTCTCAGTAGAAGGAAACTTGGTTTAATACCAACAGTTCAATCACTTAACCTCACTAACTAGACCTTTTAGGTTTACCAATATAATCAATAATCTTCAAATGGAATCATAAACACACTGCTGTTTCCCCAATACTCAGTCCTCAATCCCATCCTGTGTTCCCTGTTCATGAATAATCTTACCAATGACTTCTTAACTGGACATCATACTATAGACAGATGTTATTCTACTTCTTAAAGCCAGCAAAAACATGTATAACTGTCCAAGCTCAACTTCAAAAAAGTTTCACTGATCTATGTTAGTGGGCATATAATAATTCACTTATAAAACCCTCAAAAACTAACACTATGTTCTTTGCAGCAGCCTAGAAGCTACTTAGCCTACCAGTCTTGACAAAATCAAACTTAGAAATTAATGTTATTCCAAATGTATCAGAATACAAATATCTAGACCTTACTCTTGATGCATCAATAGCATTCACAACACACACTAATGAAGTACATTACTTGGATGTCAGTATAAGAAAAGATTTTCCTAATAATAGACATGTATCAAAGGTTTACAGAAAAATGTTATTCCAGTTCCTACCTTCATTTTGACAGCAATCACCCCCTTTTTCAGAAATGAAATATCGTTAAGGGTCAAACGGTAAGGATTGCCCGGATGACATCTGAAAGGGATGATCTGGTCAATTAATTAGAATATGTTCATTCACATTTTTCAGAGAGAGGGTATCCAGGTAGTTTTATAAAACCCTTGAAATAACAAATTTTAGAAGGCTGTGGGACACTGTCCCTACCCCTTTTACAAAGGGTAGAAGCCGCGAATCCTGGCAGAGAACCAGTTGATCTATCATGCTCCAGGACACCTTACTTGGTGATCACATTTAATCAGGACACAGGCTGGGTAAAAAAGGATATCAATACATTTTGGGACGTGTTCAAGAAAATGCCCAATAGATTGGATATATTTAATAAGCAGCTAAGGTATAGTTATAGGAGAAACCACAATCTTAAGGAGATTTTGGAAAAGAAAAAATATGAGGAAGACAACAGGATGGTTACAAAGAAGGGAACTCACAAATGTGGAAGATGTTCACAATGCAGTTTTATAGCTAACTGTGAAACTTTAAGGATTCCTAGTTTTCCATTTACATTGATGGTGGTGGGTTACCATAGCTGTTTTTCCAAAGGGGTGGTATACCTTGTTTATTGTACCACCTGTTGGGCATTTTATGTGGGCAAAACTGAGGGTAATTTGAGACAATGAATTTATGAGCATATGTATGACATAAGTCAAAGTAAAGAGACCAATGCTCTGTTTAGACATGTCCTACAGTGTACTGCAGCTGACTATAAAGTTTGGGTTCTGGAGTGTGTGGAACATAGTGATATGGGAGGGTCTGCGAAAGCAGGCTTGAATACAGGTAAATGATCTGGCAGTTACAGTTGGATGCCTGTATGTTTCCAGGATTAAATGATCACATTTCTCTGGCTACAGCCCTTAAATTAAGGGCATTAAAATTAAATTAAAATAAAACTTCACTAAGCCCTTGGTTGGTTGGTTCTCCAAATAACAACAAAAATTAATTTTATTTGTTTTCCAAGTTTAGTCTACAAAACAATAGTATTTTATATACACATAATATTTTATTAATGTTTGTAAAACATTTATATATTTAAACATTTACATATTTCATATGTTACATTTATAATGATTTTAATTTTTTATATATACCTTTATCCCTGTCTTTAAGATAACAACAGCAAAGGGTTAAATGTTTATTGGGGTGTGTTGTATTTTTAACCAATGAAGTGCTTTCCTAATTTATTTCAACTGAGTGGAACTTAGTTTGATGATTCTGATGAAGTTTCATAGCGCTTAATCTTTGGATGTTATATTGCTGCTTTTTATTAAAATAATTCTTTGGACATTGTTGTGCCACATATTTTTTGAGATATCATTATTTTTGGCGATACAACTGTTTATTGAGGAGGGACAGCCTTTACTGGTGCCTACCACATAAAAATGCTCCTACTTAAGCTAAAGCCTTGCTCTCCTTCTGTGGATAACCTACTTCCACTCTTCCTTAAACTAGCTACACACTCCATTGCTCTCACTATTTCTATCCTCATTAACCACTCTATATATGACTTGACAGTTCCCACACTTTGGAAAAAAAATGTATTCCATACCTATTCACAAAGGTGGTAATTCCACAGACCTTTCAAACTACCGGCTTTTAGCTATACTGTCCCCTCTCTCTAAATTTCTAGAGAAATGTGTACACAGGCAATTGCTGGACTGCCTACTTCATGAAAACCTACTCACCCCCACCCAACATGGCTTCCACCCCTACCACAGTAATTCTACTGCTCTCATTTCCTTTACTCACTCAATATCCCTAACCAGAAACCAAAACAAACTAATTTGTTGTCTATTTCTAGATCTCTACAAAGCACTTGACACTGTCTCTCATGACTTTCTCCTCTCCAGACTCTCTGATCTTAACCTCTCTCCTTCTACTATCTCGTAGTTCTCCAGCTACCTCTCCAAAAGACTGCAGTCCATCAAATGGCTCTCCACACATTCTCCCTTCCTCCCCATTACTATGGGAGTTCCTCAAGGGCCAATCCTTGGCCACTAGTATTTAACATCTTCAGTAATAACCTCCACAATTCCTGTCCTCACTCTTCTCTCATTCAGTTTGCTGATGACTTCACCATCATCTCCAATAATCTCTCTGACCTACACACCCTTACTCAAAACTCATTTAACTGTATAGAAAACTAGATCTCCAACATATTTGTGTATGTGTGAATACAGAGCTTCATACAGGCAAGAATAGGTAGAGTCATTATTTAAGCTGTAACTTTTTAACAAAAGAGGAGGTAGTATTCAGTGCTACAATGTTGCAGAAGGCAAGAAAGAATGCGCTGTAGTATGGAAGCAACAACAGTGTGTAGATTCAGGTACTTTATCAAGAAACACCTATACATGTGATGTTAGTACCATCCTGATAAGATTATGGAATCATAAACACAGAGAGTTGGAGCTAGGTGAACACAAGGGAAAATTTTGGAGAAGATCAGAAGGCAAGAACATGGAAGAATAATAAATGGCAGTTACAGTAAATGGGACATAGTAATGCATGGTGTCCAGGATCAAATCACTGAACATGGGTCCACAATAATGCATACAAACTATGGAGCAGAATTAATTTAGGTAGCTAGTAAAATAAACAGCATGAGGTAACCAAAAAGTGCCCTACAGTATGACTTATCTCATGTGGCTTTGGAGGACAAAAAAGAATGTGGTTTGCATTACGAGTACCTGGAGGAAACCCACGAACACAGGAGAACAACATGCAACCCCACACACAGCAGGCCAGCCCGAGAATCAAACCGAACCTCTTGCTGTGTGAGACGTGCACAACGTACCGCCACTGTGCCTGTGTTGATTGAATATAAGGAATAGCGAAAGCATAAGGACAAAGTTAAAAGTGGAATATTATTGCAAGACCAATATGCTGCATTCTTGTACACAAGGAAGTAAGACTATCTAAATTGAAGCCATGTGATGGGATAATAAATAAACTCTTGAAGACATAGCTAGGTAAAGAGTCATTATTTAAATGATGAGTCCTTAACAATATACAGCTTTAACATTTTTTAGCATTCTGCATGCAGAAATGTTTCATACCATCAAGTTTCTTCTTATGAAATGAATAAGCATACAAAAAGTGATACATTTATTGATGCTTTTTAAGGCAGAAGTAAATATTCACTAACTTCTTAACAACCTTCAGGAACTAAAATAGTCAATGCATCAGAATATACAAAGATTTTAGTGCTGAACAGAATTTAGGTTGAAAGTTATGGCAGATTACTTTTATTTAAACTAGGTTCATGTTCAAAAAAGGACTGGTGCAATAAATAGATCGATATAGATATACAGTTATATACAATTTACTTTTACCCCTGGATTTACTAAACTCTGTGTAGGAATAGTGTTATTCCTACACAGAGTAAATGGTGCCCATGTCTGCATCTCCCTCTCAACAGCATGCCTTGCATATTAATGAAGGTGCACAACTGAGGGGGAGCCATGTATACGGATACTGAATCAGTGATAGGGGGTGTGTTACAGTGCTAGCAGATCTGTAACATGCCACCTGCACTCTCAAAGTGCTGTATGGCACTTTACAATAAAGAAAGTGTCCTCATACTCTTACATGAAGAATGTGAAGTGAATGTCATGTAGGGGGTATGTTACAGTATCCATAACACACTCCCTACATTGTGAAAGTGCCATACAGCAGTAAAAGAATAAAGATAGTGTCCTCAAACACTTATTTAATAATTTGAAGCTTATTGTTTAATTTGTAACTAATGGTTACATTTCCTTTTTTATTTATTTTTCTTCAAAGGTTAAGCATAATTGAACGGGTTTGGGTGGTGCTTTGCTGAGCAGTGCTTAAACGTATTGAGAAGGTATATAGAAATGTATAGCTGAAATCTTTACAGCCAAGTTAGCTGAGTGGTTACAGTCATGTCTTCATGTGCAGTAGGTACAAGGTTTGAATACCAAGATAGGTCATGCAGCTTTTACATGGGAAAGCATTTTTGTATTAATTTTTATTTTATTTATTGATGTAGTTAGTGATATTTGTTAACCAGAGTAGTGTAGCTGGTCCATAATCCCAGTGTCAGTGAAGATATGAGGTGAAAATCACCATTTAAATACAAGTGTCCGATAGAGTACAGTCGCACCCTAAGGTAACATAATGAAAGCACAAAGGAGGAGGTCATGTAAAGTAAAATGCATACACTTAATAATAATGTATCAATAATGAGTAATTAATATCCAATTCTTATTTTTTAATGAAAAATTGTATTTGCCCTTAGCTCAGTGTTGCTAAGCACTGCTAAGCCAAGCTAAGCAATGCTTAAACAGGACCTGTCTTAGCAATAGTTAGCAATGCTCAGCTCCACTTAGCTGGTTTGGGAATTGCTAAGCAGTTCCATTCTAAGCACTCCTCAGCTCAATTGAGCAGATTTGTGCACTGCTAAGCATTTGCTACTTTAGGCACTGCTCAGCTCAGCAGGTTTGCACACTGCTGAGCTGTGCTTAGCATTTGTGAAAAGTGTCCAATGATGGCAAAGGGTGGAAATATGGCCTTATTTGAACTGCACAGGCAGAAATACAACCTGTTAGAGTTTGATCCCTGTAGGCTCTATGGCAGGTGCAGGAGAGGGAGCCCATTTTGGGGCACAGCGCTGGGGCATGTTGGAGTCCAATGTCATGGCTGGGCTCCATGTCAAGAACCATGATGACAGACTGCTGCAGGGCCAGTACCAGGGGTCAGAATGCAAGTCTGAGGGCTGGGACAATCAGGGACATGAGCTCACCAATGCCACTGACATCCCCCCACACCCGTGAGCAGGTCTATCATCATTATGACAATCTGAAACAGAGGAAGGCAGTGATCTTGGCCCAGTGGATCCAAGATGCTCATGCTCGGAATGCCCCAAAAGTTTGTAAGTATATCATCTGGTGATTTATCAAATTGTAGTATGAATATCTGATAGACAGGTATGCATAATGGTGTGGTTTCCCCCATCAGCTGCAGAGGAGAGGGCTCATAACATTGAGGCCCATGTAGAATGACCGGCAAGGCTGCACCGACAGTGTGGTGAGTACAGATATAACTTGCAATATATATATATATATATATATATATATATATATATATATATATATATATATATAGAGTCCAATAAATAAGAAAGTGTAATTGTTTACTGCCATTACGTATAGTGTGTTCTGAGTGTACTGAATAAATGTGTTGCCAGACTAACATTGATGTAAGTGACTATTACCAGGTACTGTGTAATACAGATGAAGGCAGAAAACAAGCTACTATTGATGAAAGAAAGCCTATACTGTAGTAATACTGTGCAGGAATGAATCTGTTAATAAAGTACACTGTGATTGCTACTCTGAAAGTAATAAGTGACATTCATTCATCTACAGGATATGCAGAAAAACTGAATTTAGAATTTTGAATGTAATAAACCACTGTGTAATAGCACCCTAAATAAAGCTTATTCCCACAAACTGTTGTGTTTAATATGGTCTTTTGTTGAAGAAATACAAGTGTACAGGTGCTACACAGCAAATGTGGCTATGAGAGCATGCATTTACTGAGATTTGTCTTATAACCAGCTGTTATGCCAAACTGTAGATGTGGAGCTGTAAAACAAGATACAATTAAAATTAATATATGCACTGCACTAAGATCTAAACCTTGAATAGTAATGTGTAATGTATTATAGTGCATTCCCTGCAGCATTGTCTTGTGTTAACCTTTGCATTTTAGCTATATGCATTCCTGAATGTAGGTATGCTGATGCAGGCAAGTATTAGACTGTAATAGGTGGAGACTGCAAATATATGATGTGCAAATATGTATGGGTTGGGTATGCAACTAAGCACCCTGCTATGGTCTGTACAGATCACACATAATCACATCCACTAGGGGTTAAATATGTATACCTGCATTCAAAGTATTAATACACAGTTCACTATCTATCATGCATGACACTGTGACACTCCACTTATATTACAATGTCAGACTTTGCAACCAAGTGATTTTTAGGCACAAATCAATCAACCATCAAACAACGGTGCCTCAGTAGCTCAGTGTGATAAGAAATCAATATGTTGTTCATTTTTGCACAAACAGACCATGGTTTGAATCCAGGGACTGGTATGAAGAGGTGTTTATAGTTGCACACAAGTAATCCTGAATATTTGTAGAAACAGGTAGTAACAGATATTTTCTCCACAGGGATCACAGGTAAAGAAATGTTTGTATTAGCTGTATGAAGGGAATTCTAATAAACTGTGTACACATGTTCCAGTGTCTAACCCCATGCCTACAAATGGCAGCAGGATAGCTATATACACCATGCGCTCTTCCCGATACATGTCTGTCAAGTGTCACACTGTCACGGCTAGTGATCACTGTTGCCAGTAACCTTGCACACAGATATAAATCCAGCAGAAGTATGCCATTAGTACACTCACACATCAGTGCAGGGTACACCTTGTTAGTCATATATGTAACCCTCACATGTATTTGTCCCTTCTAGTCATGTACATAGAGTTGTCACAGCTTGCCCCATAGCATTCCAGATTGACAGATTAACAGGTATGTATGTGCTACAGTAGCTATAGGCCTCAGGTAGATGTAAAGTGAGGGCAGACCTGTAAGGTTATTGACCAGTACTGCTGTGAAAAATATAGCCTACACAGTTGGTAATGGAGTGTTTTTCTCTCCCCCACCCCTTATCTGCATCAATAATTATTATTAATATACTATGGTTATGTTGTTCTCAAAACATAATGTTGGGACTTATGTTCTGTTATTGTTCATATATTTCAGTGGTTGCATACTAGCAAACCTTGCTCAAATTCCATTGTTGGTGGCCGGTTGTCATAGCTGGTACTGGCATGCTGTTACAATAATGACTGTTATTCCATTTATGCATGTGTTCTGTTTGCTACAAAGTTTTTCCAATTCTATTGTCCTGGGTTGATTGGAACAACCATGCATGCTGTTATAACTAATGTTGAAATGTTTTGTTCATGACTAACCAATACACTTTGACAAACCTCAACACCATAGCATGTTTGGGTAGGCAGATCCTAGCAGATCCACCTGTCCCACCTCATCTGTCTGCGGCACTGGGTCTCATCACATCTGGGAACCATCCTCTGCTGGTCCTGCACAACCCACGGGTGGAACCATCTCAGGGGATGAGGCCCATCCCCCGCTTGGCACAGGCATGGAGAGGACCCTGTCACCTGATACCAGTTTAGAGGTATGGTGCGCAGGGTCATCCAGTGGGATTTGGATGACTGCCTGCACCAGATTGAGGGCAGACTGGTGCATTTCAAGGGGCAAGCTGGCCCCGTCATCCAGCCCCAAGCACAGCCACCTTTGGGGCCATGAAGAGGCAGTGGTGAATTGCCAAGGCTGGGGACCTCAGTCCCACTGTTTCTTTCTGGGGGCATGTGGCCTTCTCATTCCCAACCACCCTCCCTGTCCAAGGTGTTTACCCCCCATGTGTCATAAACTGCCCCTGTTTGCTGTCTTGTCGGTCCTGTCTGTCTGTAAAAGCATCTTCTCCTACCCAACGTACCTCCCCAAACATACCAACAACCCTTCCCCAACATCCCAGGCTCACCTTAAAAAAAGGTGCATCTGTCCCCACAAAAAACATCTCACCCTGTACATAGCTCTCCATTTTGCCCCCATGTACACTGAAGTTAATAAATTTCCCCATAAATTACTCAACAAATTTAGGTCAACCACACCCCTCCCTGTGGAGTGTGAGGGTCTAAATTCCAAATTGTCAACATCATGCACAGCTGTTGCTGCACAAGAAATGGAGAGCTATGATCCTTTTCTACACCCATCCTGCACATACCTAGCTGCCTTTCATAATGTTTTTCCCATGCTTTCCCCTTATTTCAACAGTTTCCTAGCACCCCTCTTTTCTTTTCTTTTTTTGAAAATAGAGCAGGTTTAAGCAGGGACAAGAGACATTAAGCGAAGCTAAGGGGACCTAATCACCTCTTGGCATTGCCTAGCATTTCGCAAACCCAGGCAAACCCACTTAAAACTGCTTTAATCACTCTATCGCATTCAGCCACTTTTCTGCCCAACAACAAAATAATCAGCTCTCGCAAATTTCAAATCGAGGAGCCTGTCCACTACAGTTAGAGCAGCACACCACTATGCCAAACCAGCTGTGGGAATTAGTATTACTTTTGTAAATATATCATGCATTACAGTCATTTAACATTAGGGAAAAAAATACATCATTGCCAAGTCTCAGAACCAGGATGCTGTCACTTGAGTCAGAGTAATGCACCACTAAGCCAAACCAGCTCTGGGGAATTAGTACTGCTTTTGTAAATATATCATGCAGTGCAGTCATGTAACATCAGGAAAAAGAGACAAAGCTGCCAAGTATTGAACCCAGGGCCTTCTGAACCAAAGCAAGAGCAACACACCACTACATCAAAGCAGCTCTGGGGAATTATTGCTGCTTTTGTAAATATATCATGCACTACCGTTATGTAACTTTTGGAAAAAAAGACACCACTGCCAAATTTTGGACCCAGAACTGTCTGGACTACAGTCAGAGTAACATACCAGTAAGCCAACTGACCACTGGAGTACAACAGCTGTTTTTACAAACATATCCTGATTGCCAGTCACACAGTACTCCTATATATAGTGGCCCAAATCACAGTGTACTTGGGCCTCTGATGCAAACATAGAACCAGTACAGAGACAAATAAATGCTGATGGATATATGGAAGGCCTACAATATCAGGTAGAGCTGACAACTGCACAGACTGTTGCTGAATATCCACAGTTGTGCCCCCTATTTATGGCTGGGTCATCATAAAACCTACTCTGTTCCTGACATTCTGGCAAGACAGTGCAGATTGGTGTTACAACATCATGACAGACAGCTCCGTGTCACACGTCATACTCATCAGAACACACATGTCCATGCTAATCCTGTGTTACACACTGTATGCATGCACATATATCTTACAAATACACCAGCCATAATAATGACTCGGTACCTCTATCTGTTATATTTCTAGCATCTGTCACATCTAGACGAACACAGTCATGGCCCACATCCCAGTCTGTGGCATGACAACTACACTCATGCCAATACAACATAGGAATAATTAAGCCCTGCAATGTCCAGCAATACTGGTTGCTCCTATTGCAGTCACTGCCACCTAGCACGTTAAAGGCCTGCAGGGTGGGACACATTTCACAGTTATGAATATGTGTACTAAATGTTGCCTACCACTCTCTGGATGACACTGTTATGTAACATATGCACCACAAGCACATGCCTCACCTGGACTGTTGTGGGTACCCTCAACCAGGCCATGCTGTGATGCAACAGCTGACACTGCACCCTCACTGACAGTAATAGTTGGCTCTCCCCCAATGTCTTCACAATCCCTATTCTGACTCCTGGCCATTTTGCAGCAGTGGTGGCATGCTACACATGCAGCAGTATGTCCAGCTACCTGCTACAGACCTAACATTGCTCCGAAACACCTAGAGCAGGGCATCCACACAACAGTCAAGCATAAAGGGTTGGGGGGATGTTGAGGTTTTAAGGGAAATGTGTTCAGTCTCCTCCTACAAACATACACAGTTGATAGACCAGCATCAACTGTAGCAGCATGCACAGTCAGATAGAAAAGGATGTATGACACTCACATCTGCCTGTCTCCTTACTCACCCCAATACACATTTATACAGTACACTGCTACAAAATCTGAAAGTCTGTTAACAATGGCCAGACATAGAATGGAAAACTGTGGGCATAACACATCAATCCAAGCAGTGTACAGTATTTCTACCTATCCTCTGTGATGCTGTAGCTCCCACACCTTGATAATGTCCTTCTCACAGGCCAGGAAGGCCTTAATTATAGCACTGTGTTGCCATGCCATTTGCTAATGGAAAGGCAACCCAACTGTTCTGGATGCAATTAGCAAGTGGGAACCACAGATTGATGCACAGGCCATCACCTGTTCATCAGCATTACCTACAAAAGGGAAGCTGCTGCCTATGGTAAACAGGTCTGACACTTTCTTCATGAAGACAGACTTTGATTCTTTACAACACTATAAGTGGATTTTTTCTCACAAAGGAGTACAGCACTATACCAGCTACGTTATACAATTAAGCATGTAATGGAATGTAGATGGTGGGAGGCACTTGTGGAAAATAGGAATTTGAACAGTGTCACAACACTTCCTGGACTGACAGGTTTCTGTTAGTCTGCTGTTCAGCACCTATGGCCATCCCTGATGGCTCTGTCTGCAGTTACATAGATCAGAGCTCTGGCCCCTGTGTCACCCCAGCAATGGTCAGCTCACATGACTACTACTAGATTGCCTGTTCTACAATATTGACTGTGATACCACCAACCCAGTTAACTGTGATGTTGTAAATAATCATATGTCATTTGTGAATATTAATATGATACATATGCTTGTCTTACAAATGTAACAGAACTATATTTTTTGTGGATATTAAACTACTGGTGAAGAAGTGTGTGTTGAACTGTATGTTATTTACTAAGCTCATATCTCTCAGCTGTCCAGATTTCTGCAGACTGTCCACATTTTAGCCTCATATTTTCAGTCATTTTCCCATACATTTGTGTTATTTCTGGCAAATCACTGGCAAATCATTAAAGTCTGAAGTCATAAAATAATAGCACATATATGAATGTCAGCCATCATATCCTTCAGAAAATTCATGCGAATGCAAAACCTGTTATTCTATCAACTAAGTTTGTGAGAGCAATATTAAAAAAGTGTCACTATTTTTGGGCCTTTGTCCCCCCTTTATTTGTGCCTTTGTCCACATGTCTTGCTCTAAGAGGTTGAGAGGTATGACTGAGCTTCAAGAGTGTAACCACAGTGTACCATACTGGAAAAGCACAGAAATGTATATAAACTATTACCTGTGCAAATGTATGTATTAATAGTAAAAGCTGGAAGCCTCGAACATACAGAACATACTTGCAAAACTTCTCGTAAATAAGCTGAACTTGTTTTACAAATGTGTTATCTCAGTTTCAGTGCAGCAAGCAGACATAAATGTCTACAGCTAGAGGTTTTTGTATTTTCTTGAAAGATAAATAATTACTAGTTTGAAAATGTAAAAGTGTTTAACTGTGTTATGAATTCCAGTTCTAGACAAACATCTGAGAGATATGTACTTCTGACACAGAGATGTTAAAATGTATGTTAGTTGCTGTTAGCCACAGAACTGAAGGCAGGTGACAAATAGTGATGTAATCTGAGATAACCCAGCAGTGATGTTGATTATTAATTTCAGACCTGTCTCGGAGAAAGACCTTTGCATTTTGTATGTGTCTTTTTATCTGACAATATCCAATCATCTGCATTTGCCTTACTAATAGTAAGGAACTAGGGAAAAGTAATTTTGTTTGCATAGATGGTAGTATAGTAAAGATTACTTTAGATGTTTGCTGTATTTATTTGAGACTGTTCTGCAATGTTGTCTTAAAATATTTCCTGTGATTCTGAACTCTCTAGTGACTGTATTGATTGAGTAGTGTTTTGTTCCTTTATTAGTTATTATTAAATGTAGTTAAACCTTGTAATTGTGGCTAGTCTGTTTAGAGCTAAGTAAGCTTTTAGAGTACCTGAATATGTATTTGATGACACTGTATAGCCTGCTCCAATAGCCTTGGTCTTGGTCACACTTGCCATTTGGATAATAGGCACATAACACAGTAGGATTCTTCATCCTTTGGTAAGGGCCTTAGTGTAGCTGATAAAGAGCTGGATTGTGGCAGTCATAACTACCTTTTAGTCTGTGCAGAAGGGGCCATAGCTAGTAAACCTGTGCCAGCCTTTCCCAGGAGTATGTCTGTGTTTGATTTATAAATCAAATCTCAAAGTGTGTGTCTGTCAGCTACTTTGGCAGGACACAAAGCACTGGTCAGACAGAGAGGGTGATGGAGGTTTTGGTTTGACTGCTCTGCTGGGATGTTAACTGTATAGCTGTGCCAGTGGGAGTCTTATTGATGATCTGGGGAGAGAGAGAGAGAGAAACCAGCCCCAGACTGGCTGTGATCTCTGTGTGCTCTAAAGGGTAATTGTACTTTGCTATGTGTGTACTTGTCATCTTCCCATTGTGTACATCCCTCACTGGTGCTAGTGATGAGGATTGAGGCTTCTTGCCTACTGGACCAGTGCAGGGGTGTCACACTGACAGTACGTACTGGCGGATACAGCTGGCACATCACATCATGTACTGTCATTGAGCCCCTGTCAGTCTGACAGTGTCATACAGGATTATTTCACAGATTGTCCCAGTCTTCCTGACCATTCCTGACATACTCTGGCTAGGTCAGTGTGTACTCCACACCTGTATCTGATTGCCTGACATCTATAGCTAGCATAACTGGTGAGCCCCTGTAGCAGAACAGCAGGTTATATTTACTAATAGTGGAGGGATGCTGGCTCTGGCTCAGCAGTAGTGTGTACATATTGAGCATATAATGTAAGGGAATAGATAGAGTGCCAGATATTCATGTACCATTACTGTGTTCTCAGGCATCTGGCATGTCACAGACACATCCCCCAAACTCTGTGGACAACCATCATGTACTGTCCAACTGGTGTCCAGAAATACACATTTGTCTGGTGAGGGGGGATCTACATCTATCAGGCACATGTACACATTCCACAAACATCTGGGTATTGCAGATGTTAGACAACTATGAGGAGGTCACCCTACACCACATATGCACTGCTGTCTGTTATTGTGTACCTCAGATGTTCCTGAAATGTCCACATGCACCTGTAGTAGCACTCATCTATTTGGCAGATGTAGGCTGGATAACATGATACTATAGCATTGCCCATAGAGGGCACCCAGCAGTCAATGGCAGTGATGTGTGTGGACACATAGCAACACAGTCTGTCAAAGCAGTCAGGCCATTTCTGTTATTCCTGGTACCATATGAAGTTACTAAGCTATGGGCCCTGAGCAGCCATATGCCTAAGCCACATGTTAGCCCATGTGTATGCAAGGCAGTAGTGGATGTCCCCGTCCAACAGGGACAAAGGTGGTATCCCAAGGGTGTATGTGCTGTTGACATTTGAGCAGGTTACACCTGCAAAGGTGTAGGTAGGTACCCTATCTGATGTAGACAGGGTTCCCATTCCACCTCAAGGTGATTGTATGGGATACACAGGTGAGCTGCCAACAAGGCCCATTCCTGTTCAGGTCACTCACCAGGTGGAGGCTGTGTTTGTGTGTGTGTGTGTGTGTGTGTGTGTGTGTGTGTGTGTGTGTGTGTGTGTGTGTGTGTGTGTGTGTGTGTGTGTGTGTGTGTGTGTGTGTGTGTGTGTGTGTGTGTGTGTGTGTGTGTGTGTGTGTTAACAGAGTGGAGCATGATTTGCACTCATGCAGCAGTCCCAGCAATGTGGAGTCTATGATTGCATTGCATGCCACAGTGAGGTCACTCCTGAGGGGTATGTATTAAACCAGGTAAAGGGTTGGCCTTATAGCCTGCCCAAGTAGCCGACAGACACACACTTTGAGATTTGATTTATAAATCAACACAGACACACTCCTGGGAAAGGCTGGCACAGGTTTACTAGCTATGGCCCCTTCTGCCCAGACTAAAAGGTAGTTATGACTGTCACAATCCAGCTCTTTATCAGTTACACTAAGGCCCTTACCAAAGGATGATGAATCCTACTGTGTGATGTGCCTATTCGTGTACAGTAGATGTTTGATGGTCTGCTATTCCCTGGTGGGGAATCTCTGTGATGTCCCCAGTTGCTGCATGTGCTGTGTGATGTGAATGATGAACAGAGAAGTATGCACACTAATGGTCCTTGTGGGAGGAACATGAAACATCAGGATCAGGGGGGCAATGCATGCTGTAATGACAGTATGTTGTCGATACCCACACACATATTGTGCTGATAGATGGCAGGAGTATGATGTGGGTGTTAGCAGTTGATACTGCTGGCAAAAGTGGTTGTGCAGGGTCTGTACATAATGGTGGCCAATGAATGCGGTCCTGTGATGTGTTCCCCTGTTCATGTCTTTCAGGTGGGATGCACAGAAGATGGAGTCTGCCATTCTCAGAAGCCGAGACTGCTACTATCGTCGATACCCTCAGGCTCCATTACCAGGTACTGTTGGTAAGGAGCCGGCAAAACCTGCAACAATGCACTGCCCTGTAGGCTGAATTGGTAGCAACAGTCAATAATGTGGGCCACCAGGACAGGAGCTACAAACAGGTCTGACAATGTGCCACAGATGTCATATATACAATGCAAGGCAAAGGGCTGCCGCTGTGGCCAGGGACTGTGCTGGCACAGGTGGAGAGCATGCTACTTAAACACCACTCTCAGCCACTGAGGAGTTCCTTGCAAACCTTGGTTCAGCCACCAGTCCCAAGAAACCATGACTACATATGTAGTGGAGGTGGGTGGCACAGATTCCACAGCTGAGGAGCATCCAGGTAAGGCCCCAGTGGGCATCATGTGGTTACTGTAGCATTCATAGTGGCAGCCTTTGCATACCTGTACACATATATCAGACCAATCTACATTTGTGGGTGGGGATTTGTAATGCACACATGCACACACATATTGTAAATGTCAGCAATTTGGTTAGTATCACAACTTGTAGTGTACATGTTCATAAATGCATATATTATCCTGCACCAATGCTACATGTGTGTGTGCTACAATAACTCTCCCCCACAACTCCATAGGTCTGGTGTGGCTGGGGAACATCAACCTAAAACCGGTGCATGTGGAACTGTCATGTTGTGGCTCACCTATACCCTAGGCATGTTAAGGGCAGCCAGTTTTCCATGCACACAACTGTTAAGCTTAGCCATATTGCAATATGTGCATGTTCACTTGTGGTGGGGTTCACTGCACTGCATCACCTTGTTCATCACAGGAGCCTATTCACAGGAGCTGTAACATATTGGCACATACTTTTGTGTAGGTGTAGCCACTGTGCTATACAGGAGTACATTAGTAGTGTGTACATGGGTGCACTGTGTGTGTAGCTGCACTGCATGTTGTTTAAAGCATGTCCAGAGTGTGTCTGTTGTGGTCTGATTGTGTGTCATGCATGGCATCAGTCAGAAGGTGTGGTCTGTATAATGCCTTTGTGGCACCTCATGTGTGTGTGGTGTGTGTGTGTGTGTGTGTGTGTGTGTGTGTGTGTGTGTGTGTGTGTGTGTGTGTGTGTGTGTGGATCAACAAACATTATAGTGCAGGAAGTAATTTACTTATGTTGTCTTCCCCTCACAGGTGAACATGGGGGTTGGTATCTCTCCCCCTCACAACCTAATGTCAGTGTCTCATTGGACTCTGATGATGATGGTGGCCATAGTGAGGCACAGGTGGGGTTGTTGGGGGCTGGGTCTGTACCAGTCGGTGACATGCAACTTCAACCCACAATGTCCCCGCACATGGTCAGTATGCCCACACACACCCACTCCCGAGCAGCCACAGATATTAGAGAGTCAGAGGGTGGTTGTATCAAACGGGGTAGTGTGGTGACTATGGCATCTGTGACTGTAGACACTAGCCATAGCCAGATATCTGCTGAGGTCCAACACAAGCAGATTGACAGGGGGTGCTCAAAAGAGGACTGCTGCCCATCCAGCCCCTGTCAGAGGTGTCATAGCATGTGTCACCTGATGCATGTTTCGGTCCGTCATGGAGGTACAGGCATGTTATGAATGGTACACCAGATGGACACTCAGGGTCATGGATGCAGCACTTCCTGGCATGCATGACACCCTCCACGGCATTGGTGATGCTGTTTGTCATTTTGCTGATGTCATAGTTAGATGATGGGGTGAGACATTGTCAATCCTTAACCATGCAATGTCTGTGCTTGAACACATGGTGGGAGTAGGGCATCAGACACGTGGATGTAGGTCAGCAACAACATCAGTTGAGAGCCCACGTGGCTGTGCACATTCAAACTCCCAAAGTGTCAGTACCACCAGCACTACTAAAGCAAGGGTGTTGTCCACACCACACTGTAACAGGCCATGGGCCCATGGTCCTGGCCAGTCCCATGAGGGACACATACCCAGCATACAGCAGTCACTGTCAGGAAGTAGTACCACATCTGAATTGGGCATGGTGGTGCCAGTGACACTCCTGGCAGAACCAGTTCCCATGTCCATGGCCAGAGACGGTGAACTGTACATCCTGCCATGTATGGTCTATGGCTGTCAAGCATATCTTCATGTAGGGCTAACGCATGGCCTGACTGTGTGCATATACACACACACACACACACACACACACACACACACACACACACACACACACACACACACACACACACACACACACACACACACACACACACATTGCTATCACATGCAGGTCACCATCAGACACACACAGCTCCTCTCCATGGCCCACCTGAACACCACCCCTCCAGACACACACACATGATGCCAACTATATTGCTCAGCCTAGGCCTTTGGCAACCCCACACCCACACCCTGTGCATGTGATGATACCTGTGCCACATCCCTGTTTTCCATACCATCAATGCAGGACATGCTAATATGTGTCTGATGCACAGGATGAATATAGTAAAGGTAATAGCAGTGAATAGCGTACTAGTGATATGCCGTGTAAGAAGCTGTCTCTGGCAATTGTCATGGGTACACATTGATGTACATGTACCTTTGTGCCATGATGCTTTATTGTTGTTAGTACTGCTGACTGACTGTTGTCTCACAGACCTTATTATGTTTCTGTTCCAGGTGTCTGCGTGTGTACGTTGTGGGGAGTTGCTGCCATTACCAAAGCTGGGTATGGCAAAGTGGAAACACAGAAACCTTTACATCGCCAAGGTATGTCTGCATGCAACAGTGTGTGAAGGACAATGGGAGCAGACAGTGTAAACTTGCATGCATACCCCTTGACACAGCCAGCTTGCCTTCATACATGTCACTTTGGTGTTCCCTAGGATCATAGGTTCGTAGATATACAGGGGGCAACAGAATCATCAATCAGCACCTGTTGCCACTGGCATTGCTGGATACAGGTTGAACCCCTGGGACATATTTTTCTCCCATGCACTCAACTGTGATGCAGTTGATGAGGGTATGCATGGTACTGTGTTTGACATGTCTGGGAGTGTAGTCCTGACACAGGGAAGCCCCTGGGAGTCAAACCTGACTCTCCAGCATGTGCTTTTGCTATCTGATATGATTTCAGGCCTCTCATGCTGGTAATACGCATATAGTTATGTTCTTGTATATGGGGCAGCTGTTGAAAGGTTGAGCACAACATTGCCATCTAGACATGCAAAGCACCTATGGAAAATCTGACTGATAACCAGTGGGACAGTACTGATTACAGGCTGTCTGCATGGCACAGGTGTTGAGGCCCATGACTGACCTTGGTGTGTGTTAACATAGCCTTTAAAGTTTTTGCAGATGTCTGCATAGGTGCATAGCAGACCGGCCATGCTGCTAATGTATTGTTGTACTGACTGAGGACTATGCAGAGGTAATGTCCACCTTATGTCTGGATGCAGTCTCTTTACCTACGTGGTGAAATACATACAAGCATTTTCTGGCCACTGACACTACTTGTTGCCTTAATGCAAGATTGTTGGCATCCTCAGTACCCAGGTCTGTCATGGCAGTTTGTGTGTTTATGTGGTTGGTAAAGATGTGGGAAATAGTGGAGCCATGTCCTTGCCGTATGGTATGCTGATACTGTCTGCATTCAACTTGAGGCCAGGACCTTGTCACCATTCCATACCCACTGTATGGCCCATTGCAGTGTGTTAACAGCAGTTTGTGGCTCAGTGACAGAATGCACACTACTTACAGTTGACACAGCCTTAGGCAGTACCTACATATGTGGATGGTGGCAGTTAGCATTCATGCCTATATAGATGTGGGTCAATGGGGGCAGGAGGAAGTCACAGGGCCTTCACATGTCTACATATCGCATGCACATAGGCAGCACAGATTACGGTTGCCACCTTATCAAATGTAGACTGTGGGACACATGTTGTAGTAATGTGACAGTTGGCAGGACATGCCATACCCACAGCAAGTGCAACACATAGGATTTCCTTTGGTTTGCTGCTATGACACCTTCCTTGTGTGACATTACCTTAGCTTACATTATTTCTCATAACATTAATGTGCTTCTGATGTGCAATAACTGATCTATGCAATTTGTAGATAACTTTATGAAATGTTTGGTGTCCTACACTCTGGGGACCTATGTATTGTTTCAGTTGTTGTCACAGGTCACACCTTGCCAAACATGGACTGCAGCCTGCAGGTTGATACAGATGGTGGCCATACCTCTGACTTCTACATAAGTCTGCAGAATGTCCTGATGTTTGCCACATCTTTTTATTCCATTTATCATAACGTTGTGGTTTACTGGCAAATTTTTGTGAAATCATGACAGACTAACATTACAGATTAATGGCAGTTATTGTCATGCCACAACACATACCCTTTGAAAAGTGCATTCAAATGCACAACCTGTTCTGGTATCTACTTTCCATGCATATCACAGCAGTATGTGAAGGTTGTGCTCAATGTTTGACATTTGTCCCACTTTTCCATATGGCTTTAACAAGATGTCTTTCTGTGAGGGTTTGAGACATATGCTGGTGGCCGCAACACAGACTGCTGCAAGGGCTTATACATACATACACACACACACACACACACACACACACACACACACACACACACACACACACACACACACACACACACACACACACACACACACACTCATGACCTGCCCTCGTTGACAGTAGAACCTCTACCTGCTAGTTGTACATACAATACTGCTATATACATAACACAAGCACCACAGAGCTACTATAGTGTTGCAGTGTCTGCTACTACTATTCAGGTGGGTGACAGTTGCAGGGGCTGTTAGAACACATCAAAAACAACGAAGAGGCACCAAGTAGCAAGCAGCAAGTAGCAAACAACGACCACAGTATCCAAAAAGTTCTTTAATAAAATCTCTGACGTCTCGGCCAAAGCCTTCAAGGAGAATAAAATTGTATACAAGCATCCACATTTTATAACAAACTAATAACTCAATTAAACAATTAAGCAATTAATTAAGCAACACTCTCCAATTGAACTCAGCATTGAGCCCACAAGGAGACATAGTTTTATACTTTAAAATAAGCAGAGCTTTTGCAGTAACACAGTTTTAACATCCTGCTGACAATACATTATTGGCTTAACTTGTTCTAAAATAGTGGCTTTTAAACCTTCACTATTTTGTTATGACATTCTAAAAAATGCAAAGCTACAGGGCTTTCAATATTACCATTCTTAATGTCCCTTATATGCTCTAACAATCTCAGTTTAAAGGCCCTTTTTGTTTCTCCTATGTAATACATATTACATGGACAACATAGAGCATAAATAACCCCTATTGACTTACAACAAAACTGCTTAACAGGAGTAAACTTAACATCATTAATAAATGGAAAACATGATGTGATGTATTTGCAACCTTTGCAATTTCCACAAGGGAAAGTGCCAACTTGGCATGGTTCTTTATATAATGAAGGTGGAGGCAAAATAAATTTACTTTTAACCAAAAAATTTTTTATATTTCTACCTCTCCGATAGGAAAATTGTAAATTAACATTCAGCCACTGTTCAACATTTTGCAAGAAAGTAAAAAAGACCAAAATTGTTTTACTATATCAAGAAATTGAGAAGTAAAACAACCATAAGTGGTTACAAAATACATATTTTCCTTACAGTTATTATTACCATTATATTGAGCCACATTTTTGCAGGGAAAGTAACTATCTACACCATCAAAAAGCTTAACTCTTTTAACTAATTTATCAAAACATCTGTTTAAAATATCTTTGTTATATCCCCTACTCAAGAAAGATTCCACCAAAGTATTCATTTCTTGCTGAAAAATGTCAGGTCTTCCACATAATCTATATGTACGTAACATTTCCCCATATGGTAAGGCATCCAACGTTGAGGAGGATGACCACTAGTTCCATGTAAATAAAAATTAGTACCCTCAAATTTTCTATTGATCGAAGTAATAATTTTAGTACCATTAGAAATATCGAAAATAGCATCCAAAAATGGGACAATAAGTCCCATTTTTAGACCATCAAAACTCATAGAGAATCTATTATGATTAATATCTTTAACAAATGCTTTAATGTCACTATCATCAGCATCCACCAAGAATATTAGATCATCCACGGACCTATAATAAGATATTACATGGGTCTGAAAAAATCTATGCTTGTATATGCCCTCGTTGACAGTAGAACCTCTACCTGCTAGTTGTACATACAATACTGCTATATACATAACACAAGCACCACAGAGCTACTATAGTGTTGCAGTGTCTGCTACTACTATTCAGGTGGGTGACAGTTGCAGGGGCTGTTAGAACACATACCTATCTTATGTAAAATACAGACTGACATGAGTATTGCACACACCACAGTGCCTTTGTGTTAGAAAATGTGTAACTGTGCTTCTAAAGTTGATGACATCTTTAGGGGCCCTGACTAGGTTGGCAATGGGGGAGACAGGGTTGAACAGGCACAGAAAATAGTTTAACCATTGCATACACACAGGGGATATGCATACAGAAACACATACACTCACACAGTTGGCAACCATCAGATTTAGAACACCTACCCACCTACTTGTATGTATTATAGTGCTACATACATATCGCATGCACCATGGAGACTATATGCCAAGGACATAACTCGCAACCTTTTACACCAGTTAATCCTAGGAATGCCTTCATGAATGGTGTGATAAACCATCCAAAATAGGGACTGTTCTCACATATTGCTCTCATAAACCTAGACAAGTGATAGGGTAACAGGTTTTGCATCAGCATGACATTTCAGACAGGTATGATGTCTGAAGCTGACATGTCTGTCACTGTTTATGATGGCAACTGTCACGTATTTACCAATGATTTGTCATAATACTCCATTGTTATGAGAGACAGACCACATATATGTTGCAAACATCTGGACATTCTACATAGATCTGTACAGATGACTGGTATGGCCTTTAGAGTTTAACTTGGTGCATCTAATGACATCAAGAGGCCCTTTAAAGTAATACCATGGGGAGGGGGTCAACAGGCCTTAAAATGGTATAAGCAACACACACAATAGCCACAGGAGATATGCTTCATACACAAACATGTATATACAGTAGTATAGCTGGTTTTGCCACAGGGGATATGCTTCACACACAAACACATGTACACAGTAGTATAGATGGCTGCATTGAGATTCAAACCCCTACCTACTTTGATGCATGTACTGTAGTGCTGCCTTCTTATTGCATGCACCATGAAGCTTATATGACTACAAACTGTCCAACAGTGGATCTAAGGTAGATGACATGAACAGGCCTGTAAAGTAATGCAATGGGGAATCACCAGGGTGCAACAGGCCTCAAAATGGCAACACACAAACAGTATCACAGTTGCCAATATTGTGATTAGAACCCCTATCTATCTAGTTTTGTGTACTATAGTGCTACATAGTTATTATGTGCACCACAGAGCTTACATGGCTGAAAGGTGCTTCTAAGGTGAATTACATCACCAGGCCTTGTAAAGTAGGTCAATGGAAAGTTAGTTTACTGAGAGTTGAACTACTGCCTGTCTAATTACACATACTAGAGTGCTACATACTTATCACATACACCACGTAGCATACAGGGCTGAAGAGTGTCCAAAGATACTTCTAAGGTGAATGACATCAGTAGGCCTTGTAAAGTAGGTCAATGGGAAGTTTGCTCAGTGGAAAAGGCCTCGAAATGCTTTTACCCATAAACACACACAGCTACCAGTGCTGAGATTAGAACCCCTGTCTATCTAATTATATGCATTACAGTTCTATACACTTATCGAATGCAGCACAGAGCTTATAGGGTTGTTGAGTGTCCAAAGGTACTTCTGAGGTGAATGACATCAGCAGGCCTTGTAAAGTAGGGCAATGAGAAGTTTGCTGAATGAAAAAGGCCTCAAAATGCTTTCACCTACAAACACACACACACACACACACACACACACACACACACACACACACACACACACACACACACACACACACAGCGGGCAATGTGAGATTACAACCCCTATCTCACTATTATTAAACAATGGAGCTCACCTTCATCCTGGTGCATGCCACTGGTTACAACTGGTGTGCAAATTTCTGCAGCAGGACATCACTCTATGGCTTTCAGGGCATCTCCCTCTCTTTGCCTCTCTCTTTGTCTCTCTGTATCTCTCTCTGTCTATCTGTCTTTGTCTGTTTCTCTCTCACCCTGTCTCTGCCTGTCTATAATTTATATACTTGTATATAGGTTCATAGGTTCATAGGTGTGTTCTAGGATAATGGCCCTGACACATTTTTTGGCATTGAGCTTAACACCATGGTTCTGACAGCAGTCACCAGTCTCAGTGAGGCCATTCTGTAGGATGTCAACACCACTTGGGGAGTTAATAATAGCTCCCAACTTGCAATAATCTGTGAACTTTGTCAGCCAGAGTCCCTTTGTGTTGGCCTGAACTTCAGAGAAGTAGATATATATGTTACCTATATATATGTATGTCTATCACAGTCAACAGATGCAGATATATCACATGTGTGCCACCTACAGATAGCTGAGGGTAATCCTGTATGATGGGGATGAGGAGGCACAGTTAAGGTTTACATAGCTGCTTGTATGCAAAGACACATCTGGACAACACAGTTGTATAGTCAGATGTGGGTTTAAACATGGGCTGTAATTCCCTACGTGTAGGAACATGCCCAGTATGAATGTCTATAGTAAGAGTGGGAGTCCATTCCACAGGTAGTTGTACTTCTGTCTAGGATTTGGTGTGCTACAGCTGATTGGCTGATTTACCTGTGTAAACAGTCTAGCACCTCAGTGATATACTGTGTGAGGAATCTCCTGGCTGTGTGCTATCCTTATTAACTGAATCATATCCTGGTGTGGGTACAGAGTGCATTGGACTGAGCTGAGTTTTCCATAATATGTGTGGTATATTCTACATAACACCGTGATTTCCTGGTATGTCAGTGGCAGATCAGTATAGAGTAATGTGAGGGAGCATTTACAGATATTTGTTTACTGACCCCATACACTGCAGGGAACTATGTTACAGTAGAAATTGTTCTAGTGTGCACATTCTATGTTTGTTTGGCCAGTGGTTCCCCTTCCCATTATATGTGTTTCTTTGCCCTTCTGTAGTCCAGTCACAGCATTTGTTTACAGTTGCTGCTGTTATGTATTTGTAGTTATGGTGTGAGTGGGGTAGAAGTCGTAACATCACGCACAGGGTTACAGACTTCACACCTCTGACTGTACCTGTTTATCAGGTTGTCCATCACTGTGCCCCATACATCTGCATTGGTCCTCAGATGGTTTGTGTTGCATTAATATTATAAGGTTACAGGTTGGCCATAGCTCTCAAACTCGTACAGATGGATATCTGGACAGGCTCATAAATAATAGTCAGACACAGCCCAGACAAGGGGGTAGGCTCTTAACATTAATCTTCCAAATGTACACAGTTAGTAGAATGGTTTTGTATTATCTTGCATTTACTTATGGGTATGGCATCTGCATCTCAATCTTTATTGCTTTACTGCTTTACTGCTTTCACCTTTGTAAGTCCCTGGCTGCTGTTCGCTCTAGCCCTAGCGTCTTTACATCTGTACCCAGCTCAACACTGTTTTGAACCTGCCGTAGACACAACCCCTCTGGTGACTTAAGAACCTGACCTAACTCCAGCGGCTGCATCTGCTTGACTCCTTTTCTTAGCACCCTCCATCAAGAAAGGAAGAAATACCCAGCTCAACACTGTTTTGAACCTGCCCTAGCCACAACCTATCTGGTGACTTAAGAACCTGTCCTAACAACAGCGGCTGTACCTGCTTGACTCCTTTTCTTAGCACCCTCCATCAAGAAAGGAAGAAATACCCAGCTCAACACTGTTTTGAACCTGCCCTAGCCACAACCTATCTGGTGACTTAAGAACCTGTCCTAACTCCAGCGGCTGCATCTGCTTGACTCCTTTTCTTAGCACCCTCCATCAAGGAAGGAAGAAATACCCAGCTCAACACTGTTTTGAACCTGCCCTAGCCACAACCTATCTGGTGACTTAAGAACCTGTCCTAACTCCAGCGGCTGCATCTGCTTGACTCCTTTTCTTAGCACCCTCCATCAAGGAAGGAAGAAATACCCAGCTCAACACTGTTTTGAACCTGCCCTAGCCACAACCTATCTGGTGACTTAAGAACCTGTCCTAACTCCAGCGGCTGCATCTGCTTGACTCCTTTTCTTAGCACCCTCCATCAAGGAAGGAAGAAATACCCAGCTAAGCACTGTTTTGAACCTGCCCTAGCCACAACCTATCTGGTGACTTAAGAACCTGTCCTAACACCAGGGGCTGCATCTGCTTGACTCCTTTTCTTAGCACCCTCCATCAAGGAAGGAAGAAATACCCAGCTCAACACTGTTTTGAACCTGCCCTAGCCACAACCTATCTGGTGACTTAAGAACCTGTCCTAACTCCAGCAGCTGCATCTGCTTGACTCCTTTTCTTAGCACCCTCCATCAAGGAAGGAAGAAATACCCAGCTCAACACTGTTTTGAACCTGCCCTAGCCACAACCTATCTGGTGACTTAAGAACCTGTCCTAACTCCAGCAGCTGCATCTGCTTGACTCCTTTTCTTAGCACCCTCCATCAAGGAAGGAAGAAATACCCAGCTCAACACTGTTTTGAACCTGCCCTAGCCACAACCTATCTGGTGACTTAAGAACCTGTCCTAACTCCAGCGGCTGCATCTGCTTGACTCCTTTTCTTAGCACCCTCCATCAAGGAAGGAAGAAATACCCAGCTCAACACTGTTTTGAACCTGCCCTAACCACAACCTATCTGGTGACTTAAGAACCTGTCCTAACTCCAGCGGCTGCATCTGCTTGACTCCTTTTCTTAGCACCCTCCATCAAGGAAGGAAGAAATACCCAGCTCAACACTGTTTTGAACCTGCCCTAGCCACAACCTATCTGGTGACTTAAGAACCTGTCCTAACTCCAGCGGCTGCATCTGCTTGACTCCTTTTCTTAGCACCCTCCATCAAGGAAGGAAGAAATACCCAGCTCAACACTGTTTTGAACCTGCCCTAGCCACAACCTATCTGGTGACTTAAGAACCTGTCCTAACTCCAGCGGCTGCATCTGCTTGACTCCTTTTCTTAGTACCTCCATCAAGGAAGGAAGAAATACCCAGCTCAACACTGTTTTGAACCTGCCCTAGCCACAACCTATCTGGTGACTTAAGAACCTGTCCTAACTCCAGCGGCTGCATCTGCTTGACTCCTTTTCTTAGCACCCTCCATCAAGGAATGAAGAAATACCCAGCTCAACACTGTTTTGAACCTGCCCTAGCCACATCCTATCTGGTGACTTAAGAACCTGTCCTAACTCCAGCGGCTGCATCTGCTTGACTCCTTTTCTTAGCACCCTCCATCAAGGAAGGAAGAAATACCCAGCTCAACACTGTTTTGAACCTGCCCTAGCCACAACCTATCTGGTGACTTAAGAACCTTTCCTAACTCCAGCGGCTGCATCTGCTTGAATCCTTTTCTTAGCACCCTCCATCAAGGAAGGAAGAAATACCCAGTTAAACACTGTTTTGAACCTGCCCTAGCCACAACCTATCTGGTGATTTAAGAACCTGTCCTAAATCCAGCGGCTGCATCTGCTTGACTCCTTTTCTTAGCACCCTCCATCAAGGAAGGAAGAAATACTCAACTCAACACTGTTTTGAACCTGCCCTAGCCACAACCTATCTGGTGACTTAAGAACCTGTCCTAACTCCAGCGGCTGCATCTGCTTGACTCCTTTTCTTAGCACCCTCCATCAAGGAAGGAAGAAATACCCAGCTCAACACTGTTTTGAACCTGCCCTAGCCACAACCTATCTGGTGACTTAAGAACCTTTCCTAACTCCAGTGGCTGCATCTGCTTGACTCCTTTTCTTAGCACCCTCCATCAAGAAAGGAAGAAATACCCAGCTAAGCACTGTTTTGAACCTGTCCTAGCCACAACCTATCTGGTGACTTAAGAACCTGTCCTAACACCAGGGGCTGCATCTGCTTGACTCCTTTTCTTAGCACCCTCCATCAAGGAAGGAAGAAATACCCAGCTCAACACTGTTTTGAACCTGCCCTAGCCACAACCTATCTGGTGACTTAAGAACCTGTCCTAACAACAGCGGCTGTACCTGCTTGACTCCTTTTCTTAGCACCCTCCATCAAGAAAGGAAGAAATACCCAGCTCAACACTGTTTTGAACCTGCCCTAGCCACAACCTATCTGGTGACTTAAGAACCTGTCCTAACTCCAGCGGCTGCATCTGCTTGACTCCTTTTCTTAGCACCCTCCATCAAGGAAGGAAGAAATACCCAGCTCAACACTGTTTTGAACCTGCCCTAGCCACAACCTATCTGGTGAATTAAGAACCTGTCCTAACTCCAGCGGCTACATCTGCTTGACTCCTTTTCTTAGCACCCTCCATCAAGGAAGGAAGAAATACCCAGCTCAACACTGTTTTGAACCTGCCCTAGCCACAACCTATCTGGTGACTTAAGAACCTGTCCTAACTCCAGCGGCTGCATCTGCTTGACTCCTTTTCTTAGCACCCTCCATCAAGGAAGGAAGAAATACCCAGCTCAACACTGTTTTGAACCTGCCCTAGCCACAACCTATCTGGTGACTTAAGAACCTGTCCTAACTCCAGCGGCTGCATCTGCTTGACTCCTTTTCTTAGCACCCTCCATCAAGGAAGGAAGAAAGTAGGTTATCGACTTAGTCCCATTTGTACAGTAGGCCTCTGTCAACTATTTTTACTAGGGTTCTAAAGTTCACTTTGAGTTTGAGCAACCAGCAGATTTTACCCCACCTTTCCAGCTACCCAACAGCCAAATCACCCCTCACTTACAATAATCTTCCATAGCTCTTCTCCAGTTGGCTCCCCCATTCACTCTCTGCAATTATTTGTTTGTCCACTAGGTGGCACTCTTATCCTTTCCTTTTCTCACTGCCTCTCTCTCTCTGTCCCACCTCTGTAATTATAGTATATTTCCTCTTATCTCCCTTCATCTGCATCCTATCCAGTACTTACTGCCTCTCTCCCTGTTTTACTCCTGCAACTGTACTATACTTTTCTAATTCTTGACCTGCTCCTCCTCCTATTCACCTTGTGGTGAAACAGTAATTTACCCTCCTTTGTTTTACGTTTGTTAGATTTCTGTGTCAATCTTGACCTTTTCTACTCTACTCTACCCTATAGTTACCTGCATTTCTCATAGTCTCTTCTCCAGCTTCTCCTTCAATTGTCTCTTACAGTTGAACCTCTCATCTTGACACTACCCCTTTTCTATTCTGTATTCCCTGTCTTATCCTATCTCTCCTGATTTACTTCCCATCTCTACCTCCGGTTTTTGGGATAGTCATATTCCACTCCAGGTCTGCCTAACTCTAGCTCCACCCACCTACATATGTTGTACACTCCCTCTCTTCCCATGCTGCCTCTAGTCCTCTGAGAAGTTACTTTTAGCCCCTGTCCTGAAACGCACCTTTCTTTTACTGCTTTCACCTTTGTAAGTCCCTGGCTGCTGTTCACTCTAGCCCTAGCGTCTTTACCTCTGGTAAGTAGAGTCAGTGGTTTCTGGGATACTTTGGATGCCTGCTCGATGAACTGAATGCTTATTTGACTGTGGCAGTATTTATTGTGGATGGAATGTTTTTTAGTGAGATTAACACTGTGATACAGCATTTTTGTTTGTTGCTAGATGGATTGTTCCCTTGCACTGTAAAGGTTATTTAACAAATTGCCTTGCTGTTCCTGTTTTAATATTTGAGAGAACGTAATACATTACATTATGGCCAGCATGCTTTCCTCACGCTCAGCTACTGACACAATTACTGTATCTTAAGTTACCGCTATTTCATCAGCAGTGATGGTGATCGTGTTGTGACCCATGTACTGTCTATAGTAGTACCTATCTCCTAGCCCCGTATCCACTAACCTAATTGTAATACCTGAGACTACTTGCCTCATACTGAAGCTGCTCAGAACATTGTTGTCCATTTACCTAGTGTGCTTGTTTGAGCAGATTACCTGTGGAGGCGACAACCTGAATGCCTAGCGATAGTGGCTGTGTCTCCTTCTGTTAATAGCACTGAATACTTATTCTGATAGTGTACATGTTATATGATGGTGGTCTGTCCTATTTTATGTCTGTAATATGTTCATAGCCTACACGGCAATTTGATACTGTGCCACCCACGTGGAGCTTGTCTATTCAATCTGTTGGGTTATTTTTTCATTACCTAGTCAATTGTATGCGAACCTCGCTCCTGCAATTGTACTACTCCTATGAAGGTGCATTGTCCAATTTGTGCTTAGAGATATTCTAGCCGAAACGGCTATTCATAATGCATGCTTCGTGGAGCCAACCTGAATGCTTCAGAAACCTCTACTACTTTGTCCAAATTAAGCGCTTTAGCACTATTTTAGCCGAAATGGCTATTTTTAACTACACCACTCTCGTGGAACTAACCTGACTGCTTAAGAAACCCCTACTACCTTTATGCTTAAGAAACCATTCTATACTTGTCCACATTAAGCGTATTAATGCTATTTTAGCCATTTCGGCTATTTATAACTCTGCCACTCTCATGGAGCTAACCCAACTGCTTAGGAAACCCCTACTACCCATTGACAGCCTTGTGTGGCTAGATGTTAACGTGTCTCATTTCCATTATACCTGCATTCTTGGTTACTGCATCAATTTTAGGTGATGTTTGAACTACTTTAATGAAGACCTTACTCACTTAATTTTAGTTCTATTGCACCTAGATTGCATGTTAAACTCATGCTTTAACTGCCATTAGAATTGAATTTATATTCATTATTTTACTCTTGCTTATAATGCCTACAAGAATTGCATATACATTTATTAGTAACTATGACTGAATGTGAATGTTAAATGTTAAGTTGTCAAACTAGCCTTCGATCTTGCTGGATGGGTTCGGAGCCGATCCTCGGCTCCGACTCGGCACTTGCTAAGCTTGAGAGCTAATTTTACCAGCTCGAGGCAACCCTATATCCCATGATGCAAGGCGTGACTACCCAGATCTCGTTTGCCGCTTCGCGAAAAGGTCTCCTTTTACCAGCTCAGGTAGAATTTTAGTATTTTTGTACTAAAGTCAGTGAGGAAAATTTCCATTTTCCTTATTTCTTTTTCTTAACAGTTAGAGTAAACTAGTACCTATCTATCTTGCCATATATTACCTTTCTAATTTGTATTAGGGATAGTTTTTTTTCCTCCCTTCAGGCCTTAAGCCTCCCTTCCATTATTTTTCTGTCAGGAAGTCTGGGTGTGTTAGTCAGTTTCCCCCTTTTTATTAGCTAACTGTGTGACTGGTGTGTGTGTGTGTGTGTTTTGTGATGGCAACAAATGTCAAAAGAAGTAAAGGTCTCAGGCTTCAAGAAGTGTGACTCGTGCTGTCAGAAAATGTCTCTGACAGACGGTCACACTTCTTGTGTGTACTGCCTGGGACCTCTACACCTGCAGGACTCCTGTGCTATTTGTCACTCCTTCAGCCAGAGAGTCCTGCAGGAATGTAGGAACAAATTAATCCTACGTGGCTTGTTGAAGCCAGAGGGCTCCCCGACCAAGACTGGGTTGGGAAAGCCCTCTAAGCCACCTAAAGCCCAGGCTGTTGCTCCTAAGCCTTCGGCGGTGGCTCCGACTCCTTCGGAGTCAAGATCGGCTCCGGCTGGAGCCGATCTTTCTATCTCTGAGGTGATGGTATCGGTGCCGGCTGGTTCCGATACACTTGCACCGATGTCGATGTCGGCTCCAGCCGGAGCTGACGTATCTTTGACCAGGACTGGTGCCAATAAGCTGTCGGCTCCAACTGGAACCGAAGGGTCTTCGGCTCCGATGGCTCCTTCCAAGAAGAGATCTCGGTCCCCTTCCCTGGAGTCGATTCGCTCGGCTCCGGGATCTCCTCTGCTTTCGGAGCGGAGCCATCGGAGCCGATCTTCAAGGTCTTCCAGGCTATCAGACCATGACTTGGAGAGGGTGGTAAGTAGACTGCTCAAGTCACAGGCACTGGCCCAGATGCTCCATAGCCCATCTCAGCAGATGACCGCTATCCTTCATCCCCCTGAAATTCCTCCTCCGACTCTCCTTCAGAGTTTGGAGCCGGAGCTTCTCGGAACGTTGACCATGGGTGCGCCAGAGCCGATACCTCCCCTGTCGGCTCTGTCGTCTTCGACTCCGATTTCCTCCATGAGACCTTCCTTGGAGGAATCCGGTCATCGAATCTCCCTTGTCGGCTCCGAGGGGGCGAGTGGCATCGGACCCTTGTCCGACCCCGCTCTCCCTCTTGGAGCTTCGGCATTGGTGAGCTCGGCACCGACATCAGCCTCGGAGCCTTCTCTTTCGGCGGGACCAGGGAGTCCTGTTTTTTCGGAGCGGGAGTCTTCTGGCCTCCCTGGAAGGGGAGCCTTTGAGGTGATGAGGAGTGTTCTAGCCCCGGAGCTGAGTCAACGGTTAATTCCATTAGCTCCTCCCTCTTCGGTGCCTGTCGATGTCTCTTCCCATTCTCTTGTTCCCAGACCCAGAGATCCATTGCCCTCAGGTTTCCCCATTGGGAAGAACTTCCTCTTCCGAGGTTTCTCCTGATACTTCGGGAGAGCCCCCGCGTAAGAGGATGTGCAAGAGGAAGCACACAGACTCCCCCGAGTCTACGACATTAGATACCGACTTAGATGAGTCGGAGGGTTCCCCACAGTCCCCCTCTGAGGATGTCTCCTTTTCAGACATCCTGGAACTCCTTAAGCAGAGGGGGAACTGGCCTTCCATTAACCCCTCCGAGGATGAGTCGGTATTCCTGGAGGCTTTTGGATCTCGACCCTCCACCTCCTGGGTGTCTCCACCTTTCGACCCGCTCATGGAAGTGGTGGCTTGAAAGGCGTGGGTGGCCCCGGATTCTGTGGAACCAGTCCCCAGGAGGCCTTCTAAATTCATCACGGCCCCCGCAGACAAACAGTTTCTCACCAAGGGTGTCCCTGTTGATGCCATGGTGGTGGTGGCTGCCACCAAGAAGGAACTTGCCGATCCTTTTGTACCTGTCCATCCTCCTAACAAGGACTCTAGGACCATGGATAGGTACGGTAAGCGGATGTTTTCTTCAGCGACCTTTGCTATGCGCTCGCTGAACTATCTCTGTCACTTTACCCGGCTTCAGAGAGACATTCTCAAGGAACTAGGTGAGGTAGTTCAGGATCCGTCAGCTACTGGGGCTCAAGAAAAGATTGCCTCACAGCTCGGAATCCTAAATTCTATAACTAACTCCTCCATGCGGCTCATTTCTTATGCAGCCGATGGAAGTAGAGCCGCAGGCACAGGAGTGGCTCTTAGGCGTCAGTCCTGGATGCGGCTTTGTAATTTCACAGACCCCTTTAAGGCGTCCTTCACTAATACTCCCTTCGATGGTTTGGCTTTGTTCGGGCCTCAGGTGAAGGACACATTGACCAGGTGTGAGCAAGACGGCAAGACTCTTTCTGCCGTAGGAGTCCATTTCTCCACCCCTTCAAGACCCTATCCCAAAGGTCAGAAGGGAGGGAAAATGTGGTTCCGTAAATCTCAGGGAGTCATGCCGGATGCACGTGGTCAGTTTACCTCCAGAGGCAGAGGGGGTAATAACAATAGACACCGCCCTAGGGGCAGAGGGGGTCCGCAGAATCAGGGTAGCAGAGAGCCTCTCTCTGACAAACCCTTCCAACACCCCTGAGGTGTTGCCCGACTGTCCACCCTTGGAGGCAGTCGGGGGAAGATTGTCGCTGTACCCAACAGCCTGGCGTTCCCTTTCTCAAGACAAATGGGTACAGTCGATCATATCCGAGGGTTACAATATCCCTTTCATGAGATATCCTGTTCCTAATCAATCCCTCCCAGACATTTCACCCGGTCTAAGGGAGTTGGCAAAGCTGGAGGTATCAAAGCTCCTAGCAAAAACAGCCATCCAACTAGTGCCAGCAGACCAAGTAGGATCCGGAATCTACTCAAGATTCTTTTTAGTTCCCAAAAAGACGGGAGATTGGAGGCCAATTTTAGACCTCAGCAAACTAAACAAGTTTGTCAAAAAGGCAAGGTTCCAGATGGTCATGCTTCAGTCCATTCTACCCTTTTTGGGCAAGGACAACTGGATGTGCTCAATAGACCTTCAGGATGCGTACTATCACATAAAAATTCACAGGTGCTCCAGAAGGTTTCTCCGCTTTCGGCTGGGGACCAGTCATTTTCAATTCAGAGCCCTGCCCTTTGGTCTCACTACAACCCCACAGAGTGTTTACCAAATGTATGGCAGTGATCACGGCTCACCTGAGACGTCAAGGATTCCAGGTGTTTCCATATCTAGATGACTGGCTCCTCTCTGCCACCACCAGGCATCAACTTCTCAAGGCCAGAGACTACACTCTTCACACCTGCAACCAATTGGGGATTTCTATAAACTACGAAAAATCTTCATTGTCTCCTTGCCAATCTATTACCTTTATAGGCGCAGAATTAGACACTGTCGGGATGTCAGCAAGACTCACAAACCAAAGAATTCTGGACATCCAAAAGTATGTTCAGATCATACTACTCAGCAAAAAGATCAGGGCCAGATTTGTCCTGAAAGTGCTAGGTCTTATGGCTGCGGCCATCGTGCTGCTTCCTTTAGCTCGCTTCCACATGCGTCTTCTGCAGTGGATGTTGTTCACCCAGTGGTCCTTCCAGCAGCTTCCCATGCGCCACGAGATCTTCGTGGACAATCGCAAGAGTCACCTAACCTGGTGGATGTCTTCTCTGCAACTCCATCAGGGCCGACTGTTTGTTCCCCCAATCCTGGTTGCCACAGTCACTTTGGATGCCTCTCTGATCGGGTGGGGGGGGCATTATCAGGGCAGGATGGTCCATGGGACTTGGCAACCCATAGAATACCATCTGCACATAAATGTCCTAGAGATGAGAGCAGTGCTTTTAATGTTGCAAGCCCTCATCAACTTTCTTCCTTTAGGGACTATTGCAGTTCAGACGGACAACATGTCCGTAGTCTGGTATATCAACAAACAGGGCGGGACCAGGTCCTATCCACTGTGTCGAGAAGCTCTCAGATTTTGGCAATGGGCAATCTCCTCTCATCGGTTTCTGATAGCAACGCATATCCCCGGGAAATCCAAACTCTTAGCGGACAGACTGAGCAGAGCTATTCTCATGCCACATGAGTGGTCTCTCAAACAATCAATAGTGGACGAGATTTTTCAGAGTTGGGGCGTCCCTTGCTGCGACCTTTTTGCTACACCCCAAAACAGCAAAGCCCAGACTTCTTCTCCCTCTTTCCACTACCAGGCCATCCCCCCAGAGACGCTCTAACCCAGGATTGGCCCCGGGGACTTCTTTATGCCTTTCCTCCATTCCCGCTGATACCTCAAGTGATTCAGAAAGCTACCGTCTTGAGAGCCAAGTTGATTCTCATTGCCCCTTACTGGCCTCAACAAATTTGGTTTCCGTCCCTACATTGTCATCTCTTGGTTCAGCCTTGGCATTTAGATCCAATTCCAGATCTGCTGACCCACCATTCGGGTCATCTGCACCAGGCCATTCATTCTCTCAACCTCACTGCTTGGTTGCTCCACTTCCTTCCTTAGCCAGGCTCCCTATGATTTCTAATCCCGTGTGAGATATCATAGTAACTTCTCTAAAGTCCTCTACCAGAAGGATTTATGCTAGCAAATGACAGCGTTTTTCCTTCTGGGCAAAGTCCAGGGACATAGATCCCTTTACTGCTCCAGTGCAGTCAGTCTTGGACTTCCTAGCTGAGATTTTTCAGTCGGGTTCTTCTTCCTCTACAGTTAAGGTCCAGCTGGCAGCGATCTCAAATTTTCATGTTGGCTTAGCAGATCAAAACATAATGTCTCACAAGCTTTGCAAAGCCTTTCTTAGAGGGATCTTTCTGCTGAAACCTCCAATCAAAGATCCCCCTCCGCAATGGGACCTGAATTTAATGCTGGCATCCTTGATTCTGCCACCCTTTGAACCGGCTGCTGCATGCTCATTAAAATTTCTTTCCTGGAAGACAATTTTTCTGGTTGCTGTTACTTCAGCCAGGATGGTGTCTGAACTTCACGCTCTCTGTGTCCATCCCCCATACTTGGTTTTCCACAAAGATAGAGTATCTTTAAGAACTAATCCATCTTTCTTGCCCAAGGTTGCTTCCCAGACGAATATTAACCAATCTATTGAATTGCCAGTTTTTTTTTCCCTAATTATTCTGACAGAGCGGAACAAAAACTTCATTGTTTGGATGTCCATCGCCAACTCAGATATTACTTGGACAGAACTAAACAATTCAGAAAATCTGATCAACTGTTTCTTTCTTATGCAGAAAACAGGAAGGGTCTTCCGGTCTCCAAGATGACCTTATCCAGATGGCTGTCTTCTACCATTTCTCATGTTTATCTCCTTAGGGGCAAGCAACTGCCCTCGAAACCAAACGCACATTCTACCAGGTGCCTAGCCACTTCTACAGCATTTCAGGATAGGCTACCTATTGACACCATTTGTGCGGCAGCCACTTGGGCCACTCCTCACACCTTTGTCTCTCATTACAAATTGGACTTGGCCTCCAGGGACAGGGCTAGTTTTGGTTCCACAGTTCTCAAGAGTCTGTTCCATTGAGCCACCCAGGATAGAGGTGCTAGGGACGCGGTCCCATCCAGCAAGAATGAAGGCGAGTTTGACAACTTAACATTAAGAAGTTATGTACCTACCATAACGTTCCATGTTAGTTGTCTTCTCTCGCCTTCTTTCTTGCATCCCTCCCTCCTTCCCCCTAGCCTGGACAACCTTGAAGTTGTACTCTTCTCTGGGTATGGTTCATTCTTTCTATGGACCCCAATAGGAAGTGTCACTAGTCTCTAGTGGTTATTTGCTTTGTTTCTTTCCACATGTAGTTCCTCTTCTTCCTTCTGGGAAGAAGGTTACTGGCAGGGTTTTCTATAGCTACCAAATGAGATCTGGGTAGTCATGCCTTGCATCATGGGATATAGGGTTGTCTCGAGCTGGTAAAATTAGCTCTTGAGCTTAGCAAGTGCCGAGTCGGAGCCGAGGATCGGCTCCGAACCCATCCAGCAAGAAAGAAGGCGAGAGAAAACAACTAACATGGAACGTTATGGTAGGTACATAACTTCTTATTTTAGTTCTATTGCACCTAGATTGCATGTTAAACTCATGCTTTAACTGCCACATGAATTGCATTTATATTCATTATTTATTCTTGCTTTAATTGCCTTCAAGAATTGTATATACATTTATTTGTAACTATAACTGAATGTAAATGTTTTATTTCACTATTACTGACTTTATAGCCCTGATACCTGTGCTAACTCTGTTCTATCCTCTTCATTTGTCTCCCTTTCTCCCCAAAGTACCCAGCTCAACACTGTTTTGAACCTGCCCTAGCCACAACCTATCTGGTGACTTAAGAACCTGTCCTAACTTCAGCGGCTGCAACTGCTTGACTCCTTTTCTTAGCACCCTCCATCAAGGAAGGAAGAAAGTAGGTTATCAACTTAGTCCCATTTGTACAGTAGGCCTCTGTCAACTATTTTTACTAGGGTTCTAAAGTTCGCTTTGAGTTTGAGCAACCAGCAGCTTTTACCCCACCTTTCCAGCTACCCAACAGCCAAATCACCCCTCACTTACAATAATCTTCCATAGCTCTTCTCCAGTTAGCTCTCCCATTCACTCTCTGCAATTATTTGTTTGTCCAGTGGGTGGCACCCTTATCCTTTCCTTTTCTCACTGCCTCTCTCTCTCTCTGTCTTACCTCTGTAATTATAGTATATTTCCTCTTATCTCCCTTCATTTGCATCCTATCCAGTACTTGCTGCCTCTCTCCCTGTTTTACTCCTGCAACTGTACTATACTTTTCTAATTCTTGACCTGCTCCTCCTCCTATTCACCTTGTGGTGAAACAGTAATTTACCCTCCTCTGTTTTACGTTCGTTAGATTTCTGTGTCAATCTTGACCTTTCCTACTCATGTTCTACCTCACTTACCTATAGTTACCTGCATTTCTGATAGTCTCTTCTCCAGATTCTCCTTCAATTGTCTCTACCCGCTCCGTTCGCCCTACGGGCTCACTCCACTCCCCTACCCTACCCCCAATTCCCACACACCCCCTGGGGCCCTACACTTATACTTCCCTAACTACACCCTCTCTCTCTTCCATCCCATACATCATCCTACCCCACATACTTTAACCACACCCCTACCCTCTAACAATTACTCACAATAATCCACTCCTTAGGGTACCTCTACCATATCCTCCTACTCTTAACTCATACATCTTAGTGCCCCCTCTCTTCTCTTCTTGTATTCCTTTATCTTCCTCTCCTCCACATCTTCTCCCTCCTTTTATCCCTACACTCAAGTTCTTATTTTATTTTTTTCTCCTCTAAGATGCTTCTCCCTAATCTAGCCAAACCAACACGTATAGTTATACTCTTAACTACCCTCTTCTCAGCCTACTTTCTTACCTCCTTTGAAAAACTGCACTATTTCCAGCTTAACCATTCCCACAAACAAACTACAATTTATACATACATATCCCTAAGTAGACATTCTAACATAACTTCCACTCCCAGTTACTTACTACCTAAATACCACAGACTCTCCCACATTAAACATGACCTACCCTCAGAAATAAAATTGAAAATTCTAATTTACCTTAGAAACAATTCAATAACAAAACTAAAAAATCCCACCTTAAAAGATTGAGATATCCACCCCAACCCTGGCCCTACCAACCTTACTAACCTAACTACTCACCCTAGACTCAATAGCTCTCTCCTAATAGGGAATCTGAATATCCACAGCATCAATAATAAAGTACCTCACCTTCATGCCCTCCTAGACATTCACTCCTTTGATATCCTCTGCCTCACTGAGACTTGGTTAAAACCAGAAACGAAAGACAATGAAATTATTCCACAAGGCTATAATATAGTGAGACTAGACCGAACAAAATGTAAAGGTGGTGGAGTAGCCATTCTATTTAAAAATGGACTTCACATCTCTACCCTACCATCTTATCCAACCCATGATAGCAATGCAGAAGTCCTCATAACTAAGCTCCAAATCAACGCAAACAAATATTTATACATTATCTGTATTTACATACCACCTGGCAATAATATAACTACATTAGAGGCTTTTCTTAGCTGGGTGTCTTCTACTTACCCCCAAGAAACAATTATACTAGGTGACTTCAACATTGACTGGAAAAGTGTTAATGCTGACAATCCTACCTCTCATATCAACCTCCATGGCTTTACCCAAACCATAACATCTACAACAAGAATTAACAAACCTAATAAAAAAGAGAGTACCATAGACTGGATACTCATTAACAAAGTGAAACAAACCTACAAAGTAGTAACCCTGCCAGATGATGTAAGTGATCATTCGTTGACCTACATCACAAGAGAAAAGAAAAACTTTCCAAATCCCCCCACCTTTAGGATAGCACGCTCTACCAAACACTTTAACGCAGAATTATTTCCAATTGAGCTCAGAGCTTGCAACTGGAACCCTTTAAAATCCCTTCCACTTGAAGAGGCTGTAAAGTATTTTAACACTACTTTCTTATCTATGCTTGATAAGCATGCTCCTAAACGTTCCATCATAATGAAGTCCAACACAGCCCCATGGCTCTTGAATGAAACTAGAAATCAAATTCTGCTTAGGAATAAAGTCTGGGCCAAATGGAGATCTAACAGAAATAGCTCTGATCATCTCCATTTTAGGCAGCTTAGAAATAGTACAAAAAAGGCAATACTTACAGACAAAAAAAAACTACTACTGCAAACTTCAACAAACTCATCAAAATAATCCACAAATGTTCTGGTCTTGCATAAATAACCTCCTTTCCCCAGGTAACTCCCTAACAGCCACCCCACTTGATGCAGATCCAAATACTCCCCATCAAACTGACAATACCTTTAACTCTTTCTTCACTGAGACTATACAATCTCTAGCTAGGCAACTTATCTCTCATAACTCCAGCCTTCCCATCAACTTACCACACTCTTCCTCGGAATTCGTACTACAACCCATTTCTACTTCTCTCATCTACAAATTTATTCATAAACTTAAGCCATGTACTCCATCTGCTGACGAACTTCCTTCCCAATATCTCCAAAAAGCAGCCAAAGTAATTGCCTACCCTATTTCTACACTTATAAATAGGACAATTCAAGAAGGAACCATCCCAGATATCTGGAAAATATCCCATATTATCCCCTTACATAAAGCTGAGAACTCCAATGATTACACTAACTATCAGTCAATTGCTCTTTTATCACCCTTAGCAAAAATTATGGAGAAATGCATTCACCAACAACTTTTACATCATCTCTCTCTACATAACTTAATAGCAAGCTGTCAACATGGCTTTAGACCATCACATAGTACCACCACTGCCCTCCTATCCTTTACAGAGACCATCAATAGTAACCGCAACAAATACATCCTCTCATCTGCACTCTTCATCAACCTCTCTAAAGCCTTCAACATGGTTAACCATACCCTCCTAATTAATATTCTTGAATCTCTTTCCTTTGATTCTCTGGCCACTAAATGGTTTAGGTCATACCTCATCAATAGGCAACAGGCAGTTCTCTGGGAAAATCAAATTTCTTCCTTTTTACCTGTCACCATCGGGGTCCTTCAGGGCTCCATTCTTGGTCCACTTCTTTTCTCCTTATTTATTAATGATCTCCATGTAGCAATTCCTCAAGCCACCTGTATTCAATATGCAGATGACACCACACTAATATGCTCAGCAACCTCTCCGACTGAACTATACTCTCTTACTCAAAATGTTTTTAATACTGTAGAAACATGGTTTACCAAACGTTGCCTCCTTCCTAATGCCAAAAAAACAAAACTCCTTCTCTTCACACCCACTACTTGGTCCACCCCCATAGACTTCTCAATCTCTTCAAATAATGGCACTGTCATTTTCCTTGATTCTACCACCAAACTTTTAGGAATAACCATTGACAAAAATATCTCATTTGATCACCATATAAACAATACCATTAAAATAGTCAACAGAAAAATAGGATTCTTATATAGAATAAAACCTTTCTTAACCTCAACAGTGAGAGCCAAGATCGCTCACTCCCATCTAATCTCAACTCTTCTGTATGCCTCACCTATATTTACCAACCTCAAGAAAACTAACCTCAACAAATTAGCAACTTCCTACAATAATATTGCCAGATTCGCTACTGGCAATCCCTTCAGAACTCATCACTGTTCTAATCTTAGGCAACTAGACTTGCTGGAATTCCAAAACCATCTGATAATCCCCCAACTCATTATTGCACACAAAATATTTTACCAACCCAGTAACACCCCTATACTCTCAAAACTCTTAATCCCATATAATAATCTGAACTCCTTACGCTCTTCTAGCAAACTCCTTGCAAGCTTAACTAAGTCTAATAATACAGCTGGTGACTCTCTGTTTACTAACACAGCAGGAAAAAAATGGAACCTGCTACCCAGTGAACTAACACTAATTACATCCTTGCCACTCTAAACAAAAACTAAAAAAATACCTCCAAAGGCACTGGCTATGCCCTTGTAGTAACCCTGACTAACAACTGCCTTTTACCCCTGTTTCTTCCTCTTCTAACCATACTTCCAAACATTTAAATACTTAGTCTTGTAATTAAGACTGACACTATTTAAACTCTAATAACTTATTGCTTAAATTCTTTAACCTGATGTGAACTATTGTACATAATAATTACTGTATTATATCTGATTTAGCTTTCTTAAGCTATATTATGTTCACTGTACTTTTCTTAAGTGTTTTTGATCTCTGATATGTTATAACTACCTGTTTCATTTAGTTTATTAATCCTAATTAACATGTAACAATTTTTTTTACATATTTGTATATCTGTGCGGAGCTTTTCTTCCCGGACCTCTACTGAAAATGGATATATATCCAGCTAGACTAGCCCGGTTAACAAATGTAAAATAAATAAAATAAATAAATATTGGTTTGCAAATAGTTTGGCAGACAAATGCAATGTTATGACAAGCAGAACAGATATATGCGGCATAAGTGTGGACATTCTGTGACACCCTGTCATTCCATGGGTATGGATGGTACCCACTGACTTGTTGTCAGTACTGACACAGTGACTTGGCAGCCTTTATATCCTGGCACTTGACTGACTTGTCACAACCTGTTCTACTAGGCACTGTGTAGGTTACGCAGAGCTGTGTAATGTCTGTATGTGTGGTCCCCTGTCCCTCCATTGTCCAGCTTTCCTGCAGTAACAAATATTGAGTACTGGTCAGTGTGTACAACTCCTAGCACTGGTGTAGCTGACATGCAAAAGATTTGCCATGGCCAGTCTCAAACCATGGGCCCTAACAACTACAGTACTCAGATCACTAAGCCACAACAGACACCAGTAAGTGCTGTTTACTTCCTGACACTATTACTCACAAACATACATAGCACATTGAACCCTGCATATAGTAGAAATGGAACAAGGTATCAAGTTGATTGTGACAGCCCTGGGAATGTGTAGCCTACTCTCACCTTACAAACATAAATGTTACTGCAGTTCTATGTGAACATGGGTGTATTGAGGGGAGGGGGCATACCTCTCAACTGTGCACATCTTCACAGACTGTCCAGATGTTTGGCTCATATTTGGGGTCCTGTTTTCATAAAATTGTGGTTGTGTGGCAAATAATAGTGAACTCATTAAAGACTGAAGTTAGAAAGTAATGACAGACATTTGAGTTTCAGACTTCTTGCCCTTCAGAGAATTCATGCTACTGAAACAGCTGTTATTCTATCAACTGTCTATGTTTGTAAGAGCAATATTTAAGACTTGTCCCTGTTTTCAGGCCTTTACCCCACATTTGTTTATTCTTATTTTGATGAATTCAGATTTGCTGACGAAAGCACTTAATTGGTTTGGATTTAATAAACCTGTGTTTGGAATACCTGCTTTGTGGTATATTTGGAATTCCTTCTTCAACTTTTGTGCTTCCACATTTGTTTATGGCTTTGTACAGATTTTTTGTTGTAAGAGGTTTAGAGCTATGTATGGGACTCCAACACTGACGTCCATGCATTTGTCCTTTGCCCAGCTGTTTTTAAGTCCCTCACATAGTGCAGTAGATTTTGCTGGCTTAGGGCCTACTGCATATTGTGGGTCAGCCAGTAATTGGGAGAGAATTCCTGTTGTCTCACACAGCTGTCCGTTGTCTGCTGCTATCCTGGTAATCCACTTCATTCCCAGGAATACATGGAGCAATACCATACATATGCTACCACAGTCTACTACCCCATTCATTTATTGTTAATAAGAGTGACTTACCTTGTGGCAGCAGCAGTGGAGAGAACAGTGCTTCAGGGCTGATTCTGTCAGATGCAGGCAGTACACGGCCTATACATGGTAAGATATAGGTAGTGTGATATAGCTGGCATCCATTTCACTGTGTGTATGTGAGTCAGAGTGAGGTGTCAGTCCCTGGGCCCCTTGAGTGTCAGTGTATGTGCTATGCGTTGCCTCTTTATCAAGGCCAGGGCATACTAGGCACAACTACATCTGCCTACAGGGACAGGCTCAGGGGGTTCCTCCTCCAAGTCCCCCTGTGCCTGTGAGGACTTGGCAATGGTTGGGGGCTGTTTCTTCCTCCCCTGTGATGTTCCTGCCATAGCTATTTCCACAGGATCATATTGTGTAGCATGGCAGATACTAAGAACATCTGTGCACATGTGGCTGGAGAGTACTGTAAGGCTCCACCAGATATATCAAGGCAGCGGAACCATGACTTGAGCAGCCAAAACACATACTCTATGATGTTCCTAGTTTGTGCGTGTGCCTAATTATGGCATTCTTCAGTGAGTGTGTGTGCATTTCTGATGGGTGTCATCATCCACAGTTCCAGTGTGTAATCAGCATCCCCCACTAGATGGCTAAAGGGCATGTCCCCCCTGAAAAATGCCTGGTATAGCTCTGAGGCATGTCAGATGTGAGAGTCATAACTGCCAGGGCTGCCAGCACACACAGTGATGATAATGCCCTAGGAATTGCACACGACCAGACAGTTGATGGAGTGATACCCCTTGCAGTTGATGTAGACTCTACCCTCCTTACTGGGTGGTGCTTGGATGTGCACATGAGTGCAATCTATGGCACCCAGTTCCTCTGGGTAGTGTGCTACATGGTGGAAGAGATGCATATTGCTGGTCTTCTCCTCAGGGGTATTGGGGAAATAAATGTGCCTCACTGGCATGTGTTAGCATGACATCCAGGAACTGGTGGAGTACCCTGGATGCGGATGCCTGTGAGATCTTCATGATGTCCCCAGTAGGTCTTTGGAAAGTACTTGTAGCTAGTATTCTTAAGGCTACACATACCATTGTTTCCACTGGGATGGGTTCCCCTCTGTTGGCTCTTGATCTGAGGTGAGGCTGGCAGAGCTCGGTGAGTTGCTGTAGTATGTCCCTGTCTACCCTGTAGTGCTCAACTATTTCCAGCTCATGTAGATCCTGAAAGGTTAACCTGGGTATGAACACTCTTATCCTCCTCAGTCTAGGCCAGTTGGCAGCATCATCTTCATTACTGGCCTCAGCCTGTAGCATGTAGAGATGTAGCAAAGCAGCAGCAGCCCTTATTATTTTTGTCAGTTAAAATTCACAAGTGTGTACTCCAATGGTGCAGAGTATGTTGGAAAAATCAGAAGGAAGGATGTCTGGATACTTTATACTGGTGTGCTGCAGATGCTGCCTGTGTGATTGACTGACTATGACACTTTCCACCTGGCAGCTTCATTATTGAGGAGTTTGAATAAGCCACTGTGAGTGGCAGAGGGCGTATTAGTCATTTATAGTTGATTGTCTTTTCTCAGCTATTTCCTTTTATTTTTATTTCCCAATTTCCTTCTCTTCTAAGCCCCATTTCAATCCACACAAACCCTTGGAGCTAGTGTAAACAGTGCTGAACAGAAAGGGCCCTCCCTTGTACTTGAGCGTACTCAGCTTTTCTTTAACCAGCTAAGCACAGCTTAGCAGTCTCAGACACACACCCCTGCTTAGCTGTGGTTAGTTGAGCACAAACTGGAGTCGCTGAGCTCCAATGTGCTTACACAAACTGTGACATACCCCTTTTCATGTCAGCTGCCTCTTCTGCCTACATTACCATGTTGTAGCCCTTAAACAGTTAGGTACCTGCGGATACAGTGGCCCATTTTGCTATTCAGTAAACTTAGCTGATTTACATACACCTAATTATGTATACCCTAGTTACTGCACTACACTAGAGTATGTGTCCTTAGCAACCACTATAACCTCCCATTGTATGACTCTGCCTACTGGCCAGTATAATGGGAAAGTTCAGTATAGCTTTATATCTCATATTTTGCTATTTTAATTTTAATTTTACGACCTATTATGTTTGTGCATCGCTGCACAACACTGCTTAAAAATGACATATGTGATGATAAAAAAAATAAAAATCTGATTTTCCATTAATTGCATCACTTTTAAATGTAAATGGCCATACTTTTGGCCACTGACATGCCTACTGCACCTAATACATGCTTTTATTTGAGTTGCCACAGCCTCTTTTTTATTTTTACATTCCGGTACACGGTTAGTAACTGTGTACATTTTCCTGCAGACATGGCTCCTACACGGATGCCTGTCTGCTTCCTGGATCAAAAGTTCACCTCATTTGCATGGTTTCCACCAGGAAATGAGGTCATTTGCATTATGTGATTACCTCCATGTCTGAACAGTGCTGGAAGGTTCATGCACGCCCCCAGCCCTGTTTCCTGGATCGCTCGGCAGACATGTTCCGTGTCCAAACTTTAACACTATTCCTACACGGAGAATAGCTCATTGTAGGCTTTATTGAATTACCCCCTTCATTTTTCACTAACATGAATGTTGACATCCTGAAGATAAACCACACTATCTCAAAAGTGGAATCAACTTCCTGGTACGCATGTGTCGAGGTTGCTTCTTGGTGCATGCAAACATTACATTAAAAAAAATAAACAATATCCACACCCCATGTGGAGGGCTGCTCCTCCCACAACCCAGGCTAATTATATATATACTAATTCTGAGATTGAACAATCCCCAGGAAAAGGGAGTATTCTCCTACCTGAAGACTGTCGATCTCACACACCTGTCAAATTTACACGGAACAGGGTTTGATTTTCACATGGGGTAATTGGCTAGGCTTAAAATGGCCCAGAAGGGTAGTTAGCCTAGAACTAATCTATGAACCTATATTATATTATATATAGATGGGTCTGCTTCATACCATTTAAATTTCATAACACTGAATTTCATAACATTTAGGCCATAACATCAAAAATTTAAAACATTGAAAACTCAGAACATTGAAAGTGTGCTTCATAAAACTGAAAACTACATTGTACAAGTAAATAAGATCCCCTCCACCTACAACACCTAATAAACACACTTTCTACTATGTTTCTGCAAGGGGGACAAGCTCCCCTGCACCACACATTTGAGGAGCTCTGTCCCCAACACCCCCGTACATTAAATATACCAACTCCAAGACTGCACTACAGTGGAAAAAAGTTAATTTCCTAACCTCAGTGTATGCTGATTGTGATACAGTGAGGTTAGGAAATTAACATTTTTTTCCCACAGTAGTGCAAACTTGGAGTTAGTATATTTAATTTACAGGGGGTGTGGGGGGATGGGGGGTGCAGGAGGGCTTGCCCCCCTGCAGAAATGTAGTAGAAAGTGTGTTTGTTAGTTAGGTGTTGTTGTAGTTGGAGGGGATGTTATTTACATTTGCATTGTAGTTTCCAATGTTATGAAGCACACTTTCAATGTTCTGACTTTTCAATGTTTTAGGTTTTCAGTGCTTTGGAATTTAGATGTTTTGGTCTTAATGTTATGAAATTCAACATTATGAAATTTCAATGTTATGAAGTAGACCTATATATATATATATATATATATATATATATATATATATATATATATATATATATATATATGTATACACACACACACACACACACACACATATATACATATATATATATATATATAGAGAGAGAGAGAGAGCTACAGCGATAAGTAAGATGGCTCAGCACCACAGTGGATAGCGCTATTACCTCACAGCAAGAGGTTCCTTGGTTTGATTCTTGGCTGAGGTGCCGTTTTTTGCAGAGTCTACATATCCTCCCTGTGTTTGCATAGGTTTCTTCCCACATTCCAAAGACATGCAGAAGGTGGAATGGACACTCTAAACTGGCCATAGGTGGAAGTGTGTGATGCAAAAAAAATACCACAGCAGAGCTAGCCACCCAGAGGTGTAAGCCTTGGTTCTAGGTTAGTGATGCTGAACTTTTTGGGTGCGGACTGTCAGAAATTCAGTAGATGCCTAACATGAGTCTGCTGTCATGTCACCCCACAAAAAAAAATAAATAAAAAAATAAAACAGCATAGCTGTCAATACATCAGGGATAAATCTGCTAGTATATTAATTTGAAACACTGACAGAAAATGTGTACATGAATTAATATACATTTTCTGAAGTAAAATATATAGTCTTTGAAGTTAATAACTTCCTTACCTCTGCAACAGCATTGTTGTATTGGCTTCTGGCACAAAATAATTTAATGCACTTCATATGAGCAACAAATGCAAAAGTAGTTTCTTTGGTAACTTGGGTGTTGGTGAACACTGGTGTGTCACCCAAAATTTCATGGCATGTCACCTTTGGCATGTGTGTCATAGGTTCGCCATCACTACTCTAGATGATTGTCTCTGTTGAAGTGACACTCTGAGCCCATGTGCAAAAAGGGGTTGTGGATGAACGGATATATGTATGTACATATCTTGATACACTGATGAATTAACACGTCAAATGGCAACTGATCAAGCATAAATCAGATTTAAAAAACAAAAACAAAAGAAAGTAAAGTTTTTCTTTCGAGGTGGGGTAACCCCATCACACTCCATGTACCCTGTGAGATAAGTTGATTCATGGCCAGATTTTATTTCTTTTCAACAATTTCAACTGTTGACCACTCGTCTGTATTATATATATAAAGACTGAAAATTCAAAATACTGAATACATTTTTAATACAAGAGGTAAGCCCCCCTGCTCCCCTCATGTGGGGGGCTGCACCCCCATACCCCCTGATAACTATATATATATATATATATATATATATATATATATATATATATATATAAATATATATATATATATATATATATATATATATATATATATATATATATATCAACTCAAGATGGCAAAACAGTGGAGAAGAGGCAAATTCCATCATTCAGTATTTTGAGTTTTTAGTCTTTTAGTTTTCAGTCATTTGATAGTAAACCTCTATATATATGGGTTCATGTCTATAGCTCGACAACTTACTATATCGACAGCCACTTCACCGACATCTGAAATAATCGACGCTGCAACTCACGGACATTTAACAGGTAAGAAAATTAAATTTTGCTAATCATGCCTACCATGTTTTAATAAGTATGGCAGTGTTATGTATGTGTGGTAGGCATGATTAGCGAAATTTAATTTTCTTACCTGTTAAATGTCCGTGAGTTGCGGCGTCGATTATTTCAGATGTCGGTGAAGTGGCTGTCGACATAGTAAGTTGTCTAGCTATAGACATGAACCCATATATATATATATATATATATATATATATATATATATATATATATATATATATATATATATATATATATATATATATATGTCAACACACACAGAAACAGTATCAGGACGCTTCTTGATAAGAGCAGCATAGCCATAAATTATTAGTACAGCACCATTTGAACTAGGAATTAATGTCATACTGGTGTTAGAAGCAGAATGTACCTCACACTTCATGGATAGGGAATTATATATTAGTGTTCATTTGCACTGAAGTCCCATTTCTTCACTTCAGGTGATCGTAAGGGGGGGTTAACTTGTGTACAGTGGGTTTATTCTATACCATATTGCATGCTGCTCTGTATCATGTAACTAAATTAACACAGACAAATCTAAAGATATGTAAAACTATTTGACAAAATAATCTAATACTTTTAACATAAAACAAAATGAGAATGGCACAGTCTTAAACAGGTAGTACACTTTTTAATATGCTTTCTCCATAAATGGCAATGCATGATTAATATACAAGAGTCCTAACATGTCTGTGTAATAAGGTTGTTTTGTAGGACTAATGTTTTTCCATCATAAATTATAGGTCATGCTTAGAGAAGAAAAGTGCTTTATTTGCCACAGTTAGACATGTTTTACAACCATTTGTTGGGTATATCACATTCTCACCAGCTGTCTAAAACATTATGCAAGATGGTGAGGTTGAGAATTAATGCCACTCATAAATGTGTTGCAATGTGAATGAATGGCATTCCTTTTCTTGTAGAGAAAAAAGTGCATCAGTTTCATTAACGGTATTTAAATTAAAATCTGAATCATTATTGTCTTAATACTAACAAAGCAAACAGATTCACCAAACACTGCTTGCTCTCCTCTCATTACTGGTTAATAATGCATAATTTTAACATTATTGTGTACCTGTCCATCTACTTCATAAACTGCATCTTCCTTTCAGGAGAATTTTCTGATAGATATTGCAAAACCGCATTTTGTGTTTTCATCAAGTACAGAAAATTATTTTCTGCTAAGACAATACTGACTTTCTGATTATTCTTTGGATAAGAACCTGAAAATAAGCAATCATAATTCATATATGCACAAATTATTTCCTGTATAAAATATTTGTTCAATCTAAGTATCTAAACTAATGCAAAAGCACAAAATAAAACTTTTCATATATGACAAAGTAAAACATTTCTCCACGGTTTCTTTAAGTTCATAAAAGCAGATATTTGCTGAAAGCACAGAGATTAGCAGAACTCTGCTGGAGGCATTTGCATTCCAAGTGTAAGTCCAGAACTTCCACTGTGTATTTTTTTTAATCTTTACCCATAATACATTGTCTTAGTAAAATTCCATTAACCTAATGGTCAGAGACATAGGGGGTCTGGCAGAAATCCTTAATAATCAGGCTTAATCAAGTAAGAAGGCTTACTCACCAGCTGCTTGTATGACAGCTATAAAAAAGGATTTGTTACATTACTATTCATAGCATGTTGTCTGTAGTGTAGTGCAGGCATGCAAACCTACCAGCCTGCTTCAACACATGCTGAGGCTTTATGGGCTAGTAACCAGTATAGCTGTATAAGTTTATATTCATCTGCATGCCATTTAGACTCCTCTGTCCTTATGAGCCATTTTCAACCACCCTTCATCTCTCCCACATTCATAAAGTTCACACACACACACACACACACACACACACACACACACACACACACACACACACACACACACACACACACGCACACACACACACATGTAGCTGTTTACACATAAAGCCACATAATAACTCCAATGTAGAATGCTCTGAATGTTTAATATTACACAATTTGAGGTTTTTTTGCTCTAGTTCCAAAGCAGTATTCCATGATCTCATGCATGGTTGATTATAACCATATAATTTCCAAAGCTGTATATATAAAAGTAAAAATGTGGGGTGAGAAAAATTAAATCTTAAATTACCATTTTGCAGGAGTTAGAGAACAAGCTTGCATTAGCAAATACTTTTCAAAGCAGGTACAAATAAAAGCAGTTTAGAAAAAAATCCAGGAAACAGGTTTATGAAAAGTAGAGGCTTTGCTTCCCCTCTGTTTGTGTTCTGAGAAACAGAAAGTACCTGATGGGGAAAGGTAGGAGATTGGAATGTTCAGGAGAAAGACAAAAATGAATGGATTTGTCTTGAGCAAATACAGTGGTCAAGGTGGAGTATATTGAAGACAAGTGGACTGGAAGTCATTCAGACGTCTGAAAATGAAACAGTCCCCAGGATTTAATAAAATCCATGTAGGCACAGTGTACAGCCTACATGGAATGTATCCATGTACATGGCCATGATTTCCCCTCAGCAGCGTGCCATGCATATTAATGATGGCGCACTGCCGATGGAGAGCCAAGGAACATGGATATTGAATCGGTGTAGGTAGAGGTGTAGGAGCTACCCATGGCTCCAGATGAGTGCAAGGCTCCCTGTAATGCTCCCCTTTAGTGTTGTAATGTTGTGAAGTGTGTCAGCTGTATAACATGTCATTTTTATGATGTGTTATGTTTTTTTAATTGCTTTTTTAATGTTTTCATTTTTTTTCCAATGCGGAGCTCAGCAATGCCAAGCTAGGCTCACTTATAAACAGCTGACACCAGGCAAATATCTAAAAATAGGAAGCAGATGTAAGTAATTATCATAATTAATTTTTTTTAATTTATGTTTGCGTGGCATGGTGTGGAGCACAGCAGAGCCAAGCAGAGCTCATACATATATGGCTGACACCTGCCAGACATCTAAAAATAGAAACCAGATATAATTAATTATTTATTTATAGATGTATTTAAGTCTATTTGTGTGGCATGGCATGATGCTCAGCAATGCTAACTGGTAGCTTAGTAGTATAAAATAGGGGATATCCACATGACAGTATTATGTCTGCAAGTAACTGGGCATCTAAACAGGATAGAGCTACCTTACTGGAATATAGGGATAAGAATCCGAATAAGACCTCCCCTACTAGACTTGTCACCACTTTTAGGTGTAATATTAATATACTCAGAGACATTATTGCTCAGCATTGGAGCATTTTATTGGCTGATAATGAATTGTCTGAGATTCTACACCCAGATGGTTATGTTCTTTTCTTTGGGGACAGACATTGTGTTCCCATTTTAGTCATTATAAACATAGGGCAGGTTCAGAGTCTTTCAGTAAACAACTATCATTAATTGGGAACAACTTGATTGGCTGTGTACCCTGTGGACATTGTACCCTCTGTAGATACATTCTCAAGTCTAAACAATTTACCAATAAAAATACAGCTATGGTATATGATATCAAATTCTTTGGTAATTGTAGTATGGATTGGCTTATTTATTTGGCAACTTGTTCATGTTCCGCTTTTTATGTTGATCAAACCTCAAGGCCCCTACGGATTCGTATATACGAACATATGAGTGATATTAGGAACAAAAGGGTCTCTAGTGCCTTATGCAAACATTTAACTAAACATAGCTCAGCACAGTTTAGATTTATTATTATTGATCACATTGAGGGTGATAGAACCAATGATGTGGGCTGACTTACAATATTAAACCAAAAGGAGTGAAGTTGGATAATTAAACTAGAGGGTTTACCCCAGGCTTAAATGAACATTTGTAATTAACTAATATGAGGCATTTGTGCCTGTGATTTTATGTATATAATGTGTCTGTGTCATTCACATACTTGTTATCACTAAGGAAGACAGGTTATGCCAAAACCTGTCTGATAATTTTTATGGGTATTGTGTTTTGCACATTACCCTGATGATGCTGCTACATTGAATAAATGCAGGTTTGTTCCACTAATTTGATGCTGGCCATTTTTTTTCTGTTTGAGTTTACCTTGGTGTGGCCGTTTGCAACTGCCATATTTGCAGAGCCATATTTTTTGGCCCATACTGACCAATGCTAACAGCTTGAGAGGTATGTATGTGCTACATCAGCTATAGGCTAATTGTAGTTACTGTACTTAAAATTGACACTACACACCTACAGAGTATTTATTATGAGTGTTTTCAGGGATATAATCTGCATTGTCAGTAATAGAATGTTTTTCTCTCTCCCCACCTCTTATCTTCATTTATTTATTACTGTTATTTATTATTTTGATTTAATATTAACATATTTTGTTAAAATAACTACATTTTGGAAAAAAATAGTTGATTGTTATTATGTTTTATTATGATTTAATAATAACACATTTTGTTTAACTATATTTTGGAAAATGTGGTTGATTATTATGTTTTATTATGATGCAATATTAACATATTTGGTAAACTAACTGTTTTGTTGGCTCTATGGTTTACTTCATACTGGCATGTAGTTACCATACTGACTGTTATGTTGCTTAATGTTGTGTTGCAAATAGTCTACATTAATATGTATTTGGATGAATAAATATGATCTTTGATTCTGTTAATACTAACAATGGTTTGGTTATTACTAACTGTAGCTTATTGCTATAACTCATTTACCAAAGCACATCAAGGTAGGCCAGATCCAGCTGATCCCCCTACCTTGCCTCAACCGGCCATGGCACCAGGTCCCAGCACATTTGGGACACAGACCGGTGGTGCCCCCTCCGCTGCCCCTGCATTACCTGTGGCGTCAGGTAGTACAGCCCAGTGGGATGGGGATGGGCCCCTAACTGGGAGCAGTGGCAGAGTTGTCACCTGAGCAGACCTGCAAGTCTTGGTGCACAGGATAGTCCACCATGGCTATGACCATCACCTGTGTCGGATTGTGGGCATGCTGGTCAACCTGTTGGGACAGCCTCACCCTGGTACCCAGCCTCCAGCGCAGCAACCCTCAGAGCAGTGATGGAGCAGTGCTGACAGTCCCATGGGTGGGGATGTGAGTCATGCTGCTGCCATCTGGAGGCACATGGGACACGGATTCCACAACACCCTCCCTATCCAAGATGTTCACCCCCTCATGTGTCACACACTGCCCCTGTCTGCTGTCTTGTCTGTCTTGTCTGTTTGCAAATGCATCCTCACCTAGCCAACTTACCTCCTCCACATGTACCTATGTCTCTTCCCCATCATTCCACTCTCACCTTAAAAAATGGGCACCTGTCCCAAAAAAAATATCCTCCCATACATGGCTCTCCATTTCTCACACATGTTCAGCACCTGTCCCAAACAATATCCTCTCATACATAGCTCTCCATTTCGCACACGTGTTCACAGGACACACTTAATTCAGTCCAATTGGGGTGACAGCACAGTTATGTTGTCCTCACCCTTTTCTCTGGGGTTTGAGATTCCAAATTCACCTCCAAATTCTGTCAAGGTGCACAGTTGTTGCTGTACAAGAAATGGATAGCTATGGTTCTTTCCTACACCCTTCCTGCACATAACTACCTGCTTTTTGATATGTTTTCCCCCTGCTTGCCCCCATTTCACCACTTTCCTATCTCCTCTTTTTTCTTTTCTTTATATTTTTTAGCATGGCGCAGCATAATGTGCCATATTGTGCAACTTCTCTAAGCTCAGCTAAATAGAGCTATATGTGTTTCCAACATTGCAAGACACATGTACAAAATAAACACTTCTGCCATGTTTTGAATCCAAGCCCATCACACCTGCAGCAAACTACATTTACCAGCCACAACACACAACTCTTAATTAAAGCGGGTGGTTTAAATAAAACATAGTAATTGCTAATTACAATCATTAAGTGTGTTTCATCAGAGCTGCATGCCTTGTTGCACTGAGCAAACTGGAATAAAAAATAATGGAAAAAATGGGAGTGTACCTTGGACTCTGGTGCAATAGTACACCACTAGACAGCCAAAGACATGATAATGGATGTAACTGAGGCCTGTGATATCAGGTAATGTGCCCTTTTACAGCAACGTGTAGAAAGTCACCTGCTAGGGCATTCATGGCAAAACACATATTCAACTGGGACTCTGATGCAGAAATACATCTATATTAAATGCCTTGCATGAAGCACATTTTGCCATACACAGTTCTGCATTCAAAACCAGTGTTATGTTACATTTCAATTACATTGTTGTGAAGATAGCAATTAATGAATGACTCGTGTACTCATTATTCACACAAAGCATTGCATATTAAATAACTGCTTTTCAGTGCTGGAAGTCACAGGCTTGCAGGTAGCGACACACTTCACATATCCATATAGCATTACTATATGTCACCTAGTACTCTGTTATTGATACAGTTGCCTAACATATGCACCTTAAACACATGCTGTAATTGGAGTGTAAAGGGTACCCTCAGCCTGGCTCTGCCTCTACAACAAGGCTGACACAGCTGACATAGATACACCTACAGCTTGTTGTCCTCCAAAGTGTTCATACTCTTTGCCTATGTCTATTACCTGCAGCAGTAGCTGCAGCCTGTGGTACACGCAGCTCTATGTAAAAGTTTCTGCTACAGACCTACCGACTGCAATGATGCAGTCTCCTCAACCCAGTAATGTCCATCTCAACAGGTAAGAAAAGGGCCCTGTTCTAAATGAAGGCCTTATATATTGCACAGTGGTTGCATGTCATTGGCTAATGATATTGCAACTCAGCTGTTTTGGCTTCAGTTAGCATATCAGAGTCAACAGAGTGGCTTAGAGGCAAATACCTGCTAATGAGAAGCATGTTAAAATGCAAGCTGCTAGCTATGGGCAGACATTCTGTATGAGACTTTCCTCACACAGAGCACACCTTTATGAAACATTACTAGCAGCACATTTTAATAGAGGAGTACTGCACTCCCCCAGGTATGTAACTGTTTTTTGTGTATAACAGGATGCACATGGGAGGATACAGGTATAGGGAATAGGGATTACAGCAGTAAGCCTGTCTTAGACCTGTAGTAATGACATGTCATTGATACAATGTTGTCTTCCACATACAGAGGATGTACAATATATCAGGGTTGCATTGTATTTTGTCATTGTGGCACACTGGTGTTGTTGGACTGTCTCTGTATAGTGGTTGTAATAGCACACTATTTGTCTGGCACTGGTTTTATGACATGTTATTGGGTAGCTGGCCTTAGGGGACAAACCACAGTGGACTGGAATGTTGAATGCATAATCATACAGCAGAATCTCTCATGGCACACAGGGAACTACCTCAGTAATGTTACTGTCTTGGTTGTATCCACACACGTAGTATGTTGTCACACTGTGGGGTATCACATGTGTGAGCAAGCAGTGGATAGTGCCGGCCATTTTGTTCTTGCTGTATCTGTACATAGTGGGCAGCCATGTATTTGATCCTGTAATGTGTTTCCCTTTTGGTATGATTTAGGACTAATGAATCATAGATGGCATGCCCCCCTCTCAGATGTGGAGAATGAACTAATACTTCAAGGACTATGGCAGCATCATAACATTCTCCTATCCAGAGGGAGGCATAACAGGGAACATTGGGCTGCATTGTGGGCAGACCTTGTCCAGGATGTGAATGAGACTGGCCACCAGGATAGGCCATATGAGCAGATTTGACACTGTGCTACAGACATGGTGAATGCTGAATGACAAAGGGCAGCTGATGTAGCCATGGATCAAGATGTCACTAGCGGAGGGCCTGCAACAGAACAAGCACTCTCAGCCACAGAGGAATTCCTGGTGAACCTAGGAAAACATGACAGCTCCCAGGCATCCATCACACCATACATCATGGAGGTGGGTGCCACAGTGTCCACGGCAGAGGAGTGTGCAGGTAAATTTACTATGATCACCACCGTAATACTGTAGCAGTCATTCTGTCAGGCTGTGCATACCTTTACGTGAGTGTCAAGTCTATGTGCTGTGGGGGGGGGGTTAAGCTCAGTTGTACACTCATACTCAGAATGTCACCAATACATTCAGTAACACAGTAGCTACTGTACATGTGAGATATATGCCGGTATTACCTTGTTGAGCTGCAACGTGCAGTGGTACTGAAATTACCTCACCCTCAACTTTTAACAGGTCCATCAGGAGTTGTCCAAGGCCATGATCCTGCTCCTGGTAAGTTTGATACTGTTTTGTTATGGACCATATATATGCTATTAAGGTTAAGGCCAGGATAATTCCCTATGTACACATAATGTGTGTGTGTAACCAGAGTAGAATGTTTGTATGTTTCAGTCTGGAACAGTTACCTAAGTTTCCTAGAGTGGGTAATCACAGGAATGTAGCTGAATGAGCAGAAACCCTTTTGCAGTTATAGTTCAGAGCGAATAAGCCTCTTGGTGTACATATGGCAATTAATCTGACGTGCCTTGTAAAAACTGAAAGGTCGATGGTACATACCTTAGGCATTGAAAGTTGTATTTGTGTATATTTTTTAAGATAGGTGTACTGGGTTTTATCATAGAATCATAGGAGGTTACTAGGCTAATGGCCCTGGGGCCCTTACAAGATTATCCAAGAGTTTATCCACAAAAAAGAAAACTTAGCCAACACCTGTCACCCCTGTAAATGAGGGACAAAGGTGGAACCCCTGGGACAAATTTGTGGTTTCCCATCCACTCATCAAGGTTGTGCTTGAAGAGGGTCAGTGAGTTACTCTGTTTGACATATATGGTAAGTCTATTCCAGAGACAGGGCAGCCTCTGGGAGACAAACCTGTCTCTCCAGCAGGTTTTGTTGATGTCGCATATTAGATTTAGGCCTATTGTGTGGGTAATGGGTGAGGAGTTTGACTTACAGATATGGAGCATCTCTAGGAGGGCAGGGTCTGATATTGCCTTGTAGGTGAGATGCAGATCACCTCTGAGAAATCTGTATGATACCGAGTAGAGTGATAGTGATTTGAGCTGTCCACATAGAACAGGTGTTGGAGACCATGGATTCTCCTTGTGAGGTATTTCTGTGGCCCTTCCAGTTGGTGCAGGTGTTTGGAGAGGTACATACCAAATGAAGCGTTATACTCAATTCTAATTCTAATGAGGGAGGAGTACAGAGAGGTAATAACCTCCTTTTTCCTGGCTATAATCCCTTTACTTATGAGATGAACCAAGTAAAAGGCTCTTCTGACTACTGCCGCCACATGATGGTCAAATGTGAGATTGTTGTCAACCTGAGTAGCCAGGTCTCTCAACACAGGTTGTGTGCTTAGGGGGTTGCTGTTGATGTGTTAATCAGTAGAGGCCATGTTTTTGCTGAATGGTATAATACATTTTTGCATTTAACTTAAGGCCATGACTTTGGCACCAGTTATTTGTAGCTGTGAGACCCTCTTGCAGTATGTTAACATCACTTGGGGAGTCAATGACAGCACTCAACTTACAGTCATCTGCAAACTTGGTCAGACACAGGCCCTTTGTCTTTGCCTGACCTCTGAGAAGTAGATGCCAAACAGTAGGGGTATCAGGATAGATCCCTAGGTAACACCAATAATGTCAAGTCTGCCATCAGAGGTGGTGGCAGTTATTTTGATCTTGTGGGTCCTATCTGTGAGCCAGTTAGCCACCCATCTAATGAGATAGTGATTAACACCAAGTTGTGTTAGCTTTTTGATGATGCCCAAGTGGGGGATTTTGTCAAAGGCCTAGGTCAGGTCAAAGTAAGCTATATGGCCTTGGTGACAGTTTCAAAGAAGTCAACTAGGTTCAATAGGCAAGATATGCCCCTGACAAATCCAAACTGGGTGGGGTCAAGTGCTTGGAGATTGCCCATGTCCTTGTTTATGAGATCCATAATAATATGCTCCATGGCTTTACAGATAAGACTTGTCAAGCTAATGGGGCAATAGTTTCCTGGGTCAGTAGTGGCACCACCTTTGTGCAAGGGGATGACAATGGTGATTCTCCACTCTGTTGGAATGAAGGCTGTAGTTAGGCTGTAGTTGAATAGGGTGTTCAGTGGCAAAGCTGGTTCTTGGCAGAGATGGTGCAGAATACAGCCTGGGGTACTATCAGGTCCCATAGAAGCTGTGTTCTTTCCCTTGGATAGGGCCTTTAACACTTGATCTATGGAGATGTGAGGTGTTGGACAAATATTGGGGATGTTGACTGGGCCTTTGGGGGAGCAATGGGGGTGGTAAAGTTTGCGCTGAACCTGTCAGCTAGCAGGTTGTCTAAGTCAACAGGATCAGTGTAAGTGGTACCATTAAGTATTAATTCAGAACAAACTTGGGCGTTCCCATGGAGGTTCCTAACATAACTGAAGAAGGACATGTGGTTTCCCATTGTTTTGAAGGCTAGTTTCAACCCATGATTGGCTTTTGAGGTTTTCACTAGTGATCTAATTTGCTTGTTGAGGTGGAGGAGCGAGTTTTTCCAATTTGGAATTTGTTCCTTTTTACTCCTGGAAAACAGTTTCTTCCTTTTGTTGTAAAGCTTGTTGATAGAGGATGTCCACCAGACAGGTTTGTGTTTCCTCTGAGGAGCAGGTTTTAGTTATGTTGGGTATGGCTGAATTAATGCAGTTGTACAGGTGCTTGTATATTGCACTGGCATACTGTTCAGCATAGTTGTCTGCATCCTCTGAGGGGGGCAGTGGTGTGAAGCTGCTGATACCCTCCCTTAGGAGGTTGTAGTCAGCTTTTGAGAGGGTTTTTAGCCTGGTTATGGCTGGGGAGGGATTGGGTTGGATAGAAACTTAGAATGAGACAGATTGATGATCTGATCTCACCAGGGAAGAATATACTATGGGAGTGGTGCATCGGTCACCCATGTTGGTGAGAAGCAAGTCCAGTATGCTATCTCTCCTTGTGGGGGATGAGACCAGCTGGTCTAGTGCATTAGAATTTATGAAGTCAAGGAATCATTGGGTAAGTGCATTAATGCAGAAATAGTTCATCCAGTCTATGGTGGGGTAATTGAAGTCACCAAGGATCAGGGTGTTAGGGGGGTACCTTGATGGAGTCAAATAGGTCCAGGTAGGAGGAGTGGGTGTCCTGAGTCATGGAGGGGGGTCTATAGCTGGCTAAACTTGGATGGGTGTCTTGCCAACTGTCAGTTGTACCTGGAGTAATTCCAGTGTGTCATGTTGGTAAACCAGTCTGGAGGTGTGCCTGCCCTTAATAAAGATAGAGAATCCACCACCTTTAGTCTTTCCAACCTCATTTTGGGGTCAGAAAGTGTGGAATGAGGTATAGCCTGGTAAGACGTGGGTGCTCTCCACAGCCCTCAACCAAGTCTCTGTGACTGCACAGATATCAGCATCTTCCAGTGTGAGGAGAGTCTCCAGTGAGTGCATTTTCATGTTAAGAATCCTAGCATTGAGCAACATGACCTTCAATTTGCTTTTTGACAGATCTTTTATGTTGGAAAATGTATGTGTTGTTTTATCAGGTATAGTGTCATATTGCAGACATAAAAGGTACATTGTACTGGTCAAGTGTCATGTGATTTACCTGATGTCCTTGTTATAAAGGCCTTGAGTCAAATGTGTATTTTGTTGTGAGGAATTCTGTTGTGAATGAAAGCAGACATGAGAAGATGTTTGACTGGTAATGCAGTTGTGGATCCTTATTATTATGACTCTTTGTAGATTTACAATACATAATAGTGCAGGTAGTGATGTACTGCTTTTGTCTTGGTTTCCACAGTAGAACGGGGGGGGGGTTGAGGTCTTCCCCTCACACAACCTGATGTCATTGTCTCTTCAGCCTCTGATGATGATGATGGCCACAGTGAGGCACAGGTGGGGTTGTTGGGGCTGAATCTGTCCCAGAGGTTGACATCCCTCTTCTTCCTCCATTGTCACCACACACAGTCAATATGCCCACACATATCCAGTCCCCTCAGGCCTCAAATATTGGACAGTCAGAGAGTGGAGACATTGAACAGTCCTGTGTGGCAAATATGGCTTCAGTAAGTGTAGACACTGGCCACAGCCAGAGAACTGGCAAAGTCCCACACAGGCAGATTGACAGGGGTGCTCATAGGAGGACTGCTGTCCATCCACCACCTATTGCAGGTGTCACGTCATGAGTCACTTGACATATATTTTGGGCCATCATGGAGGCACAGGCACAATCTGAATGGAACACCAGACGTATGTTTAAGGTTATGGATGCAGCACAGTCTGACTGCCTCCACTGCACTGGGGACACCCTAAATTGGTTCACTGATGCAGTGGACAGATGGTGGGCTGAGACAGTGTCTGCCTCGGACTGCACATTGTCTGTGCTGGCACATGTGGTTGTAGTTGGGTGTCATATCCATGGATGTAGGTCTGCAACACCATCTGCTGAGAGTCTATGTGGTCATGCACAGTTACTCTCCCATAGTGGCAGTACATCCAGCGCTATAGAGGGGAGTGTGCCGTCCACACCACAATGTGGCAGGCCATGGTAATGTAGTCCTGGTCCCAATAGACAGCAGTCACTGTCAGGTACTAGCACCGCATCTGACTTTGGGCATGGTGGCCAGTGCAACTCCTGGCATAGCCAGTTCACATGTTCAGACCCAGAGACAGTGAACTTTCAACTCTACCAGATATGGTCCAAAGCTGTCCAACATGCACATGTGTAGGGCTAGCACTGAGCTTGACTGTGTACATGCACCCACTCACACACCACTGTCACATGCAGGTCACTTGCAGACACACATGGCACCTCTCCATGGTCCATCTAACCTGCTCCCCTTCCTGACTCACACACAACATGCTGTCAACCATTTAGGCAAGCCTAGGCCTCCAACACCCCCACACATCACCCTCTGCGAGTGATGATAACTGTGCCACATCCCTGTCACCCCTCCCATCGATGTAGGGGAATGAAGCTATGTGTCTGATGCACAGGGTGACTATTACTTGACATGTACTTGTGTAATGCAGTATTGTTTTGCCATGCCACTTGTAGTGGTCATCAACATACGCTGTATGCTAGCTTGTGTCATGAGTACACAACATACTTTTTTGGACCTTATGTTGTATGATGTTGCATGATGTTGTACTGGCCATAATGTTACACAATGACAGGTATGTCACGGGCTTGTTATATGTTTCTGTTCCAGGAGTCTGAAGGGATATCCTATGGACACACAGCGGCAGTGAAGTGACACAGCATGGCATGGCAGCACAGTAGAAATATGACTTCAGCAATTACAGAAGTGTACATGCATGGATCCATAGGTTCACATCTGTATGTGAGTCTACCAAGGACAATGGTGGTGGTCAGCATACTTATGCATTCATAATTTGTGATAAGGTCTGCTACAGGGCAATGTGTGACCTTGCTGGAGTGCATATGCTTCCTATCTGTAGGGAGCATAGTAGAAGGATGACTGACTGTAAGGATATTAACCTACTATTTGACAGTAGTACTACATGCTTGCGGGAGACATTTGTCTAGTAGACATAAACACACCCTTGAAACAGACCCTGCCTAATGGTACACAGAGAACCTCAGTGCACCTCAGCACATACTGTCTGTTTGATTGGCTGGGTGGCCGTCATCTCAATACATGGCATCTACCTGAGTCTCCCTTGGAATGGGGCAATGTGTGCTGGTCCTGTATATATATATATATATATATATATATATATATATATATATATATATATATATATATATATATATATATATATATATATATATATATATATAGATAGATAGATATATATGTCTCTGATTGTGAGGGTTGTATGGCCATTATTCTTGTTAAGTTCACATATCCTATGGTTCGTATACTGCTGTAACAGGGGATTGTGCAAAGATTATGGTACTGAAGTGGCTGAAAAAGACTGGAAACATGAGTCACAAAGCATCATAGAAAATGATGAAGTTTATATCACATGGGATCACCCATTACCAACAGTTCAAAAGATAGATGCTAGAAAAACAGATATAGTAGTCCAAGAAAAGAAAACAAAAGTAGCATTGATCATTGAAATTATTACACCCAGTGACTGCAGTGTCTTGCATACAGAGAGACACAAAGTCATAAAATATCAGGATCTCCAGGCAGAAATGAGAGCAATGCGGAAGAAAGATACCCAGTCAGTTGAAATAGTAGTAGGAGCAACAAGTCTTATAAAAATGAATCTATAATTATATTTAGGAATGTTACCAATCCATGTAACACCATATGAACTGCAGAAGGAGTCATTACTGGGCACATTGGTGGGGGCTGTGAAGAGCACTTTTGACTGACATCAAAGATTGAAACAATACTAATTTCATGAACTTAAATCATACTTTGACTTAGAAATGGGGTCCATTTCCATCATGGTATTAGAAACCCAAAAGAATTGGAGAAATTAAAGACTGTAACAGCCTCACACACAAACATGGCCACATTCAGGCTAGCACCACTTTTACTCACTGCATACAGGACACCCCAAAGCAAACACATGCTTCAAGTTGGCTCTATGTAGATTGGAACACTTATCTATGTACTGGTTTACACTGCAGATCACAGTATCCAATGCATGCAACACAACTTATGTCTGCTAGTAGTATCAGTGTAGAATATATAATGCTTATTAATATCAGCAAGCCTTGTTGTGGTCAGTTATTTGGGGGGCCACATCAACCACTACAAATAAAATGATGCAAAACAATATGTCTAAGTCGCAAAGGTCATCATGCATATGCCATATGGATAGACACATAATGCCAGGTGGAGTAAGATTAGAACCCCTACCTATCTAGGCTTATACACTACAGATTACAGTACTTATCACATGCACCATGGCTTACATCTGACACTATACTGTCAGCTGGTATTCTTAAGGTGGCTGACATCATCAGGCATTGTAGAAGAGGGCAGTTTGGAAGCCAGAAGCAAGTTATAGGTGCAAAAAGTGCATAAGCATTGCTGCTGGATAGCCTATGAGGGCATGCCTATTGTTTTGCAGGTGTGTGTGTGTGTGTGTGTATATATATATATATATATATATATATATATATATATATATATATATATATATATATATATATATATATATATACACACACACACACACACACACACACACACACACACACACACCAAGTGGTCTGCAGTGAGATTAGAACCCCTATGTATTTAGGATTATACACTACAGATCACAGTACTTATCACATGCACAAAAGCTTACATGTGATAGTACACTGTCAGCTAATATTCATAAGGTGGCTGACATCATCAGGCTTTGTAGAAGAGAGGATTTTGGAAGCCAGCAGCAAGTTAAGGGCCCAAAAAGTGCATAACCATTGCTGCTGGATAGCCCATGAGGCCATGTCCATTGTTTTGTAGGAGTATTTACACATACACACCAAGTGAGCTACTGTGAGATTAAACCCCCTACCTATCTAGGCTTATACATTATAGATCACAGTACTTACCACATCTACCGCAGGTTATGTCTACTGTAAGTGTGATTGCAGGCACAATACTTGTGCATTACACAAACTAGGATTCCATTGAACAAGATCTGTGACATGCAGAGTGATATTGGTCTATACTCTTATCTGCATCTAGTAGTCTAGCAGTGAGATAACTGTTGTTATCCTAGCTATATGTGTACAGTCACCAGTATAGCCATATGTGGGTGCTTGCAGTTAGATAGGTGACACCGTGAGCAAGGACAATGTGCTTTGTCCATATGTGCGTCGACACCATTATACATTACAACACCTGCTCACCTGTGTCTATCAATGTGGTGACATACAGCAGGCATAGGGTCTGTAGGTAAGTGGATTATGTACTGTTGCACCCTTAGTTTGGATCCTTTGAGCAACATTATGGCTGTGTGATAGTGCAGTTTACTCACCAGTATTAGGGTATGTCAGACAATGCAGACATCCACACACTTATTTCTGTATATAACATGGATGTCTATATAAATGTAGCTATGTGTGCGTGTATGATATGTATGCATGTTATGTAGATATATGAGGGGAGTCTATGTATCATTTTAATATATATAGCTATATATATATATATATATATATATATATATATATATATATATATATATAAGTATATATCTATTTGACACTACATAATGATAGAAATACTATGCATGTGAGACAAAGATACTGACAGACAGATATGTATACGTATATCTCTGTATGTATAGACATTTATACACAAGAGGTCATTTCAATGAAGGGCAAACAGAATTGCGTTCATATTTACTAAGTGCATGGACATGCCCAGTGGAACTGTCAGTACTTATAATGTGATTCCAGGCCACACCTACCTGTATTCCAGTTTGAAATTTTGTAGGTTACAGACATTAACATCTGCCCCTGTCTCTGCAGTACTGCACTTCACTCAAAATGTCCACAGCATTCCCCAGCTGTGTGCTGTACTTAATATGTGACTGAGGGTGGTAATGTTACACCACCAACAGACTGACAGTCTGCATACTGCTCAACTGTACTTATTTTCACAGAATGTCCAGAGTTTTGTCTCATACATTTGGTCTGTTCCTCAGACATTTGTGGTCTTTTGTTGCTTTACTGAATGCTGACATCAATACATTCTACTAACTACAGACAATTATGTGTCAGACTTTATATCCGTCGGAAAATATGTACTACTGCAACACCTTTAATTCCAGCAACTGTCTAGGTTTATGTGACCAATATTTAAACTCTGTCCCTATGTTTGGTCCTTTTTCCCCTCAGTCTTTTTGGCTTAGTCCAGATTTCTTGCACTAAGAGGTTAGAAGACATTCTGTGAAAACACCAACATACTACTACCTCACATGCAAAAGATGTGAGTAATTCCAGATTAGAACCATCAACACCATCACCCATGCTATATTCCATAGTCCTCTGACCCACATAGGTCACTAGACAGAGAGGAGTCATTCATCACATGATCAACAACATACATATGTTCATTGTTATCCTGCGTGATGAGAGACATACAATGTTTGAGCGCTATCTATGTTACAGGCATGAGATTGCCCAGTACATTGATATGTTACATTGTACATTGAACTGTTAAAACAGTTATATGGGTACACTGCTGTATTGGGGGTGGGGGAACAATAGCACATGATCAGCTTGGGTAGACAGTAGTCCAGATATCATGTGTGCCCACTGTTTAACATCTCCCTTGTCTGATGTTGTGAATATTCCAGCCCTGAGAACTAGTGAAAATTAAGGAACACATACTATTAGACTGGGTATCAGTTGTCCCATGTGGATGTTAAGTCTGACCAAATAGCCTACTATATTTTCTTGCATAATAGTAGCAGATCCATACATATGATACCTAAAAGATAAAAGATAAAAAAGAATATACAATCGCATTTACGTACATTACCAATCCATGTAACCCTGTATGAATTGCAGAAGGGGTTATTACTGGGCATATTGCGGGTGCTGCGAAGAGCAATTTTGGCTGACATCAAAGACTCAAGCAATACTAATTTCATGAACTTTAATCATACTTTGACTTTGACTTAGGAATGGGGTCCATTCCCATCATAGTATTGGAAATCCAAAAGATTTGGAGAAATTAAAAAAAATGATACCTTATTATAGTAATCCTATATAAGTATTATAGCAGATCTGTAGTTCAGAGCTGACTCTGTGTGATGCAAGCAGTACACAGCCAATACGTGGATAGGTACAGGTTGTGTGGGTTGCCTGGCATCAGCTATTTTAATATATGTATGTGAGTAGGAGAAAGGTGTCAGTCCCTAGGGCCCTAGGTTGTCAGTGAATGTGCTATGTGTTGTCTCTTAGCCAATGCCAGGGTGTACTGGGCATGCCTACATCTGCCTACAGGGACATCACCAATGGGATCCTCCTCCATGTCCTCCTGTGAATGTGGCTGTGGTGACCTAGGCACAGGCGAGGGGCTGTGTATCTCTTCCCTATGCTGATCCTGGTGCAGCTGCTTCTGCAGAATCATATTGTGTAGCAAGGCACATATTGTGAACATATGTTCACATGTGGCTGGAGAGTACTGCAGGGCTCCACCAGATATATCGAGGCACTGGAATTGTGATTTCAGCAACCCAAACACATGCTCTATGATATTCCTAGTTTCTGTGTGCCTCATTATGGTGTTCTTCTATGGCTGTATGTGCATTTCTGATGGGTGTCATCATCCATGGTTCCAGTGCGTAGTCAGCATCCCCCACTAAATGGCCATGTGGAATGTCCCCCCTAGAAAACATCTGGTACAGTTGAGATGCGTGCCAGATATGGAAGTCATGATAGCTGCCAGGGCTGCCAGCACACACATTCATGATAATCCCCCTGGCACTGCACATGACCTGGTAGTTGATGGAGTGGTACCCCTTGTGGCTGATGTAGATTCTACCCTCCTCATATGGTGGTGCCTTGATGTGTACATCAGTGCAATCTATGGCACCCAGTACCTCAGGGTAGTGTGCTACATGGTAGAAGGGTTGCATATTGCTGGCCCTTGCCTCAGGGGTGATGGGAAAATGTATGTGCTCACTGGCATGTGATAGCATGGCATCCAGGAAATGGTGGAGTATCCTGGATGCTGATGCCTGTGAGACCCCATCATGTCCCCAGTTGATCTTTGGAAGGTACCTGTGCTGTTATCCTAAGGGTTACACATACCTTTGTTTCCACTAGGATGGGTTCCCCTCTGTTGGCCTGAGTTGAGGGTGGCAGAGCTCAGTGAGTTCTTGTAATATGTCCCTGTCCACCCTGTAGCGCTCTACAATCTTCAGCTCATGTAGCTCCTTGAAGGTTACCCTGGACCCGAACACTCTTCTCTTTCTCTGCCTATGCCTATTGTCAGCAGCAGCATTGACTTCAGCATCTAACACATACAATTGTAGCAGACCTGCAGCCACCCCTAGCATTCTTTCAGTTAAAATTCCCCAAGTCTGTACTCCAATGGTGCAGAGTATGAGGGAAAATCAGATTGTAGGGTGTATTCATACTTTATAGTACTCTACTGCAGGTGCTGCCTGTGTGATTGGCTACACACTGCACCTGCCTAATATATCACTGACATCATTTAATGGCCCTAGTTTAAGTTAAACAATGATCAATGCTAATTAATACATCATTGGCCTTTTAGATAATCTGAGCACTGTGGAGCACCATGCAAATGCGCACCACATAGGTAAACACAGCTTAGCAGTTAGTGCATCCCCCTCAAACTTGCACACTCAGCATGGCGATGTGCCACACCAATAGGAGCAGCTATGCTCCAATCAACTCAGAAGTTAGTGGACACACCCTATCTTGATGTCAGCTACCTCCTCTGTGAACACCAACATGGTTCTCTGCCTACACGGAGGGGGTCTGTGGACACGGTTATCCCATTATGCTATTCAGTAACTCCACCTCATTTGCATAGGGATCAGTGCTCACAACCTGGATACTACATGCTTCCAAGCCCTTCCACGTTAGCAACAGCAACACTATACTACTGTAAATACTACACATAGTGTCCTGTAAAACATTTCTGCCTCCTGATATTAATATTTGATTTTTGCACTTTTTTAAGGCATGTTTCTGCACTGCAGCGCACTGCACATACATGCCCAGATTATTAAAAAAATGTTATTTTAACATATTTACTTATGGAACACACAGAGCATAGTTTTGCTCATATATGTGTACACTATGCAATCTCTGTCTTTCTCTGTACATCTTTGCAGCCCCTTTTGTCTGTCTACAGTCTTATGCATGGCATTTTTCTGTGTATACTGTGGACACTGACATAGGGTCTGCAGGCTGCCTATTTGCTTGCTGGATCACTCTACCTGTCTCATTTGCATGAGATTTACCTGCTTATGAGATGATTTGCATGCCACAGATGTTTCTGTGTTGGCCCGCTCGTGTGCGCTGCTCAGTAGTGCTTACTGAATCTAAAAATGTTCACAGCAATGTTAGCAGTGTGGCACAATGCCTACATGGAAAAAAAATGTGTAGGTTTTATTAAATTCCCCCCAGTATTTTTTCCATTGGTGTAAACTACATACCAAGCAGGAAAAGTTTGCACTTTGCAGAATTTAATTTCAGACTAAGTAAGTAGTGCTTGGGAAATGTACTCTTTTTACAAAAATCTTAGGTTCTTCTGCAATAAGCTCTACATGTGGTGCAAGGTTCTTTTTCACTGTCTCTAGAATAGGAATGAAAAATGCTGGCTATAGACCCTTCTCTATGTACTACTGAAAGATTTAATGGTTTCATATCAAGCACTGGAAGAGCAGAAGGGTAAGATTGATGGGACATCCCTTCCTCTGACTGCTGCTTCAAACAGTATACCATTTGTATAGGTTAGTACTAGGCTAACTGCCCTTGCAAGTCATTGTAAGCCTAGCCAACTATCCCTTGTGAGACTCAAACCCTGGACCTTGTGTTTGTAAGGCAAACACATTAACCATTAGGTCACCCTAACAACCCCCTTTTTTTTCAACAAAGCTTAGGCAATTTTTTGCAAGTTAGTGATAAAAAAAAAGTGAGCACTGAAATAATGTAAGTGGGTGGACAGGTTACTTTCAGTTTGTGTGCAGTTTATATAGTACATGCTGGTAAAATCTTATTAGTGAAAGCAGAAGACAAAAAGGGCCAGAAGCAATACCTTTAGGACATGTGTGCGGATAATTAAGAGGTCAGGAAGTTTGTCTTGGATATGGATTTTTTTAATCCTAATTAATAGCTGTCTGCAGTTGGCTTAAAAGATTAAAGAACTGTTCATGAGCTGCTTTCTGTGATCCAGAGGTGCAAGGTTTGATTTCCTCAGCCTCCATTTCCTGACTGTTTGACTCTGAGTAAGATATTAACCAGACACTGCTCCCCAGCTGAGTGTGAAAAACATCCCTGGAGAACAGTGGTCTACCCTAGAAAACAAATGCAAATAAATAAATATTGTCAATGCTATGAAATATGAGTTTGTCACTCTGAAGGGTAATAGAGATTGTGTTGAAGGTGTTGCTCAAATCACCGAATCAGTACCTGATATAATTTTTAAAGACAGTAGAGCTGAGGAGGTACTCTGTTCTATATGTAAACAATGATGACAGCATGTTGACCATAGAAGTTAATGTTTTAAAAGGTTTGTGTGGATAGAGGCTTTTCTAGTGTTTACAGAGAGCATGAAGGAATGAGATAGATTTCATGTACTTTGATGGAAGCTATGGTCTTTGAGAATATATATGCCACTTTCTAAGTCATGATGAAATTGATATGTCAGCTGCATTTAAGCTTTGAAAGCCTGCACTAGATAAACTAAATGTGTTTTAATCTGCAGAATGTGTTAGTATTCTTATAAACTGCTCTCTCACAGAAGGATATGTTCCACATCTATGGAAAAATCTATTATTACTCCACTACATAAAGGTGTAAACTCTCACGACCTCTCAAACTCATCCCCATCTCTATACTTTCCCCACTACCCAAAATCCTTGAGAAGTGTGTACACACACAATTACTCAAGTACCTCATTGATAATAATCTTCTGTCTCCCACTCAACATGGCTTCTGCCCAGAGCACAGCACTACTACAACCCTGCGCTCATTCACTGATACTGTCAACAAAGTCTTAGTTACAAATCACCCCACTTCGGTAATCCTATTGGATCTATCTAAGGCTTTTGACACAGTATCACATACTAAACTTCTGATCCAATTAACAAAACTTGGCTGTTCTCCCACATTCCTCAACTGGTTTACATCATACCTAAACAATAGGCAAAAATCTGTAAAGTGGCATAACATCCAATCTGATTATCTGTCAAACAGCATAGGAGTCCCACAGGGTTCCATCCTGTGACCATTACTCTTCAACATCTTTATTAATGACCTCCACAAAGTCTCTCAACTAGGTAAAATTATCCAGTATGCCACTGATTCGACAATAATCTCTACTTCAAACAATTTCTCTGACCTCCTCACAGTTACTAAAAATGCTTTTACAGAGATTGAATCATGGCTAAACAATTCACAACTGCTACTAAATGCCAACAAACAAAACTTCTATTATTCTCTTAAAAACCACCAGATATAGACTTCAAAATCTTATCTAAAGATGGAACTGAAATAGAAATAGTAAAATCTGCCAAACTACTAGGCATTACAATTGATGACAAACTCACCTTTGAGACACACATTCTCAATGCAATAAAGAAAACACATTTTAAACTTGGCAAACGTTATAGTCATAAACTTTACATGGACAAAAACACCAAAACAAAACTGGCAAGTACCTTACTCATCTCTGCTCTACTTTATGGTAGTGCCATCTTTACTAACCTTCATTCATTCCTCAGCAATAAACTTAAGTCTTGTTACTATAAAATAGCTAAATTCACCTCAGGAAAGACTAATCGCTCACACCACTGCCAAGCAATCTCTGAACTGAACTGGTTGATTTTCCCAAACTATCTTTGCTATACCCAACTAATGCTAGCCCATAAACTAATTTATAAACCAAATACCTGCCCAGCACTCTCATCAATACAACAAATTATACTCCTCCACGTACCCTAAGATCCTCCAACAAATTGCTACTAAGTGTAACCACACCCAACAAAAGAGTTGGACAATGCTTGTTCTCCCATAGCATTGCTAAAAATGGAACTCCTTTCCCTCCCATATTACCCAAATAGACTGTATAAAGACATATAAAGTAGCATTAAAAACTTACTTCTTACATAACCTCAAATGCCAATGCAAATCAAACAAACCACCATAAAACCTTCAGTACTATTTCTAACTCAGTTCCATAGTTCAGAATAACCTTTACCCTGACAACAACACAGCTCTATTGCTGCTATAGTTGTTCAGCAAGAACTGCCATGTTTTTTTCATGCAATGCCAAAAAGAAACAACTCAAGCTTTGTACTATACTACCAACTATTATCTAAGTTTATATAAGTTCTGATACATACTGATAAGTTTTATATTGTCTATGTATTCTACTTTTATAATTTTTTTAAATTGTTGCATATTTCTGCTTTTAAAAAAATTTTGTCAAGTGTCTATATTTTTATTTGACTGCATTAATTGTGGAGCCTCTCTCCCCAGGCATCCACTGAAAATGGGTTCCTGACCCAATGGACTTTCCTAGTCAACAAATGTCAATAAATAAATAAATAAATAAATAATAAGTTCCAAAATGGCCACCAACCTATAAAGACTGCAGTTACCTAGCCCTCCAAATACCAATGTAAAAAACTACTTTTTCTGACAAAAATTGTGATCCAGAGAAAAAATAAAACTTGATAGTCATCAAGACTAACTGCTACAACTTGGAAAAACTACCAAAAACAGAGGCGAATACTGAAAAATAGGAAGATTACCTTTGATACTGCCAGGATTCCTTCACATGTGCTCTGCTTGCTGGCTGACTGAAACACCTGGAGGCTAAACATCTTCTTGCATCTTCTAAGCAACAAAAGAGAAATAATGCCGACTGACTCAGATACCATGGACTCACAAACTACTAAAACTAAGTTTTCAGCACTTACATCTCCAGAAAAAGACATTAATACTAAAAGACCTAGAACTGGCAAATAAGAAACCACTAAATCATCTAGTAAAAATAAAACTGAATCTACAAATCTTGATGACCTAAAACTTGCTCTACAGCCTCTACAATTAGCCATACAAACTCTCAGACCAGCTAACATCTTTTGGGGATTCCATTAACCACACTACAACCATAGTGGAAAAATCAGAAGCCAGAATCTTTGAAAATGAAACTAAAATCAAAGAACTCCAGAAGGAATCTAAAGCTTACAACAAATCTATACAAGAAATGCAGCAAAGAATCCTGGACCTAGAAGCAAGATCCAGATGTAATAATATCATCTTGAGGGGTATACCAGAAAGTATTGAGCAAAACAAACTACTGGAATCAATTCTGGCTATATTTGGGACTCTACTTGAAAACACCACTGAAGCAGGCCAAATAACAATAGAAAGAGCACACCAAGCCCTACGCCCATCATTAGACTGCACTAAACCACGACAAGTGTATGAAAATTGCTTAATTTCCAACATGCAACCAGAATCCTTACATCTGCAAAAAAAAAAAAGAAATGTGATCTGGAATGGAAATTAAATACTTTTTGCCCAAGATTTTCCTCTACAAATTAAAATGAAATGTCAAAAACTATCTCCATTTTGTAGCTTTTTGATACAAAAGCAAATCAGATTCCAAATAAAATACCCCCACACACTTCACTTTCAGCATCAGGGGATCAAATACAACATCAGCAACAACTCAGAAGTAAAGAAATCCTTCTTAAATCCCTTTAACACTGTTCCTGAACTACCTAATACCAAAAATAGCAAATAAAATGAAAAAAGCAGCATTGTGGTATAAATAAGATGATCGCATGTTACTGAAATAAGGTAAAAATAAGCTTCTCACCATTTTGGTACTATTTATAATCCAAGAGAAATAATTCATGGATTTCTCAGCTGAAAACAACTCTCTGGTTCCATTAATACAGTGTACAAGGATCCAGCCATCTCAATCTGCCAGTCACTTAGTCACTTCCTGTTTAACCCCTGAGCCTAACTTCCCAGAAGCCTATTCTTTCTTAAAATGCTACTACCAAATTACAGACATCTTCATGCAAGGAAAAAAAAGAAATCTCCAAGAACTGCATTCATACTAGGAGGGGACTGGAACTCATTCCAAGCCCCTGATATTGACAGTATCAACACCAATTCCAAACACAATAACCATGCCATATCAGCACTCAAGGAACTTAAAAATGACTTTAACCTATTTGACCCCCATATATTACAGCCCAATAACTCCCTCAAAAATAAGCATACTTTCTACTCTATGTGTTATAAGTCTTGGTCCAGGCTGGATTTCTTTCTCATTTCCAATATATTTACCAAATACAACAATTCCTTTCACACAGAACCCAGATACCTATCAGATCATTCTAAGATTAACCTATGTATTGTTTGGGATAACAATCAAACTAACAGTAACCAATGGTATAACTGGATCCTTAACTCTAACCTATTAAGGAAAAAAGAAATTCTACCACAAGTAGATGCTATCATGGACCAAGCTTTAGACAATTTACTCTATAATCACCTGCCTATGGAGATTTACTGGGTCTCTATTAAATCCATAATTATAGGTCCCTTTATAAGTAAAGCTTCATATTATAAAAAGAAAACTTCTCCAGGAGGAAGCCACTCTTAAAAATCAAATCATTAAGCTTGAATCCCAACTCCAGTCATCCTTTAAACAAAACATTGAAACTCAAATAATACAACTCCAACAAAAGCTACATGATTCCAATGCTGAAAACCTAACATACCAAGAAATTAAAACTTTAGCGAATTACTCTGAATGGGCTCACATGCCATCTACATTCCTGGTGAGGCTTATTAATCAAAACAAACCCTCCCCGAAAATAACAGAATTTATCTACCAAGATAAACTCTATCACACTACTCAAGATATCATATGCATCTTTGAAAGTATATATATACAAAATCCTACAGTCCATCAACCCTCACTCATAATAAACAGGACCTAGATGCCTTCTTAAGCCAATTAAATTTTCCCAAAATCAGTCCAGATCAACAAAAAATGTTATCCTCCCTGATCCCCCAGCAAGAAATTATTATGACAATCAAGAAACTCAAACCCAACAAATCACCAGGTCCAGATGGTCTTACGGCCGAATTCTACAAAGCTTTGCCACAAAAATCATCTATCTTTCTTCTCTATTCAATCAATTTACTTCCAATGGTGTAAGTGATATACATCGAAATGCATCCAAAACAATTATCATACCTAAACCAAACTCCCACCTCAAAACCCCCCTGAACTATAGACCTATAGCCCTAATAAATCTTGATATGAAAATATTTGCATCAATACTAGCAAACAGAGTTAAACCACTCATTCCAAACATTGTTTCCCCTGAACAATCAGGTTTCATAATACACAGACAAACCTTTGATCATACCCTTACCCTGGACACCATGATCAATCTCTCTACTCATACACATACTCCAATCTACACCTTAGCTATTGATGCCTCAAAAGCATTTTAAGACTCAATGTAAACTTTTTGCTCAATATCTTGTATCTCTTTATCATAGCCAATAACTACATACAAGCTATCAAAACACTATACTCCAAGGCTCATACTTAACTACAAATTAATAAACACCTATCTTCTCTAATTGCCATTGAGAATGGTGCCAGACAAGGATGTCCTATGTCCTCCTATCGTTTTAATTTATGCATTGAACCCTTTTTCTCCTCATTTCTCAGAAAACTTTCCACCATATCCCCAATACCTTTAACACTAAAATTACCCTAGTAGCTTTTGCTGATGATCTAATTCTTCACTACTCACTACCTAATTCAGACCTCCAGAAACTACTATCCACTACAGACACCTTTTCAACTTTCTCAAATTACAAACTAAACCTAAAGAAAACAAATATCTTCCCCATTAACTCCCTCTGTCAGCTTCCCACATACTCCTTAGCAGCTGGTATTAAAACTAACAATTCATTAAAATATCTAGGAATATCCTTTCACCAAGATTCTAAACAATCATATATAAATAACATTATTAATTGCTGATCAAACATACAACATGATATGGGCAGATGGACAAAACTTCAACTTCCATTCCTAGCTAAAATAGCCACAATCAAAATGAATCTTCTACCCAGATTTCTATATATATTTAATGCCTCTGTGATGATTGAGGAGGATTGAGGCTCCTTGCTTGCTGGGCCAGGGCACGGTCATCACAAGTGGTGGCAGTGATGGAATCTACTTCACGTACTAATTGGCCTGTAGTGGTGTGTGATAGAATGAATTCCTATAACTTATGTACAGTGATCTCTGAAAGTGTTTTGTACTCTAAAACAGCCACGCAGCGTATACTCAGAGTTCAGATCATAATTGTTTTATTTCTTTTGTTAGCTTAGTGTTAATTAGGGTGAGCAGGCAGCATGTCAGCAGAAGAGTATGGAAAGCTGACAAGGAGCCAGCTAAAGGAGATGTGCCAGACTAGGGGACTGGTGCATGGAAACCTGACTAAAGCAGACCTGATTGCAGCCTTGCTTACAGCTGCATCAGAGAACAGCAGCCTGGAGGACAATCATTCTGACAGTGGAGATACAACATCTTCAGAGAATGGACAGCTCAACCTTTCTGCAGTGGACTTAAAAATCCAGCTGGAGCTAAAGAGACTTGAGTTGGAGGCCAGGCAATTGGAACTAGAAGCAACCGAGAAGATGAGGAGTCTACAAGCTGAGGAAAATGAATGGCAGAGGAGGCATGAGAGGGAAATGCTGACTCCTCGCCAGAGTCATGGAGGTAATGGGGAAGGGAGTAACTGGACCCCGGAAGCACAAAAGGTCAGTATATAGAAGAACAAAACGGTGCATAGGTGGAATCCAAAATTGACTTTTATTTAGTGCTTTCATCAGCGATAAACTATTGACTTCTTCAGAATATGAAAACCATTACATTTCATCTTTTTATATACTCATTGAATCATGTGACTAAACCAATTAATTCATTGGTCAAATCTCATTCAAAATTGAGAATCAATTGTAAAATTATAGAATCAATTAAAAGACAGCAAGGAGGGCTAAAATGGGATACATAACCACAAAATAGTTATAAAGTCTCTTAACTATAAAAAACTAACTAATATTGCACTACCCATGACCTACAAATTCATTAATAATTACTTAGAGATGATATTCAACTTTTAGCTTGAGGTAACTTGATATGGAAACTACTTCATTGAGCCGGGGGGGGGGGGGTTGAATTGCATTACACTTGAGTTGCCACATCAATTCAAGAAATTCTAAAAATAATTCATGTGGACCCCCTCTATCCTTCCGAGTCACTTGCTCAATAACACTAAACTTGAAGCAATGGCCTGGTTTTTCTTTTATATACTTATATAGTGCATTTTTTCATTGCACTTCCTTATGTCATATAAATGCTGATATATACATTTATTTAAACTATTGACCATCTTTCCTATGTAAAAACTTGGACAATTTTGACATAAAGCTATATATACTAATCTTTTACTAGTACAATTAAACCTTTGCCTCAAGTAAACCTTCCCAAATCCCTGTATTTTAAAACCTTCATTCTCCATAATATGGGGGCATTGTTTGCAGCAACCACACTTTTTCATAGTGCCACAAGCTCTAATAATTGGATTGGCTTCTAATAAATTTTTAAATGACTTATCCTTTTTGTATACCACTACTGGGGGGGGTCCCTCAGTTTGTTTTTAAATTGCTGCTCCATATCAAAAAGTGCCCAGTTATTTCTTAGAATGGTTTTGATACTCTCAAATGATGGACTAAAGGTCAATACCATAGAATACTGATATGTTGATTTGTTACTTTGTGGTTTGACCTCCCCAATATAGATGTAAAATGACCCTCATTCCTCTTGTTAACAACCTCATTGAAGATAGGGTCAATAAATTCTTTGGGGTACCCCCGTGCCATTAACATGTTCACCAAGGTCTCGACTTCCTTCAAGAATAATGTGTTATCGCTAACCATTCTAGCCAACCTAACTCCTTGCCCCTTTACCAAAGATCTTTTTTGGTGCACAGGATGTGCACTTGAAAAATGTAGAAGGGCATTGGAATAGGTTGGCTTACAATATATTGTGGACACGAACATATGATTTACCTTGTCTTTTGATATAGTAATATCAAGAAAATTGATGGTATCATCATCTGTTTCCATGGTAAATTCCAAAAAATGTGTACTAGAATTTAAGACAGCCAAAAATTCATGTAGCATGTCATGATTGCCATCCCATAGAATTAATATGTCGTCCAAAAAATGACTGTAAAATAGACATCTTTTGAATAACTCTGTCTTAAATATAACAGACGTTTCCCACTCAGCTAAAACAATATTAGTGAATAAAGGCCCACATGAAGCCCCCATCGCTACCCCTACCTTTTGTTTAAAGTAGTGTCCCTCAAACAATATAAAAGTGTTTTTAAAAAACAGTTCCATGAAAGTTTGGAACATTAAAATCCTGGTATGTGTTAAACCAGAATATTTGCACAGGAAATCATAAAACATATTGACCCCTTCTTCATGTGGTATACTAGTGAACAAATCTTTGACATCTATAGTAGCAAAGATAAGATTTTCTTTATATAATTCATGGGATATTTTTCTAAGACAATCCCAGGAATCTATTAAAATATGTCCAAATTGCTTTAACACATCTTTACAACCTACGTCAACAAATTTTGCGATTGAAAAGGTCTTGGATGCTTTAGCATCAACGATGGGTCTCATGGGGGAACCCGAGATGGACTTATGTATCTTAGGTACACCTGATTTATGTTTTAATTTTAAAGATGCAGAAACAGATGCTTACCCCATGCCTAGGACAGATGAGGCTCTAGAGCAGCTGGGTGGGGCTAAGTATCTTACAACCATTGATCTTACCAAGGGTTACTGGCAGGTGCCCTTGACTCCCAGTGCTAGAGAGAAGTCAGCCTTTGTGACTCCTTTTGGCTTGCATGAGTTCACAATGATGCCCTTTGGGAAGAAGAATGCCCCAGCGAGTATACAGAGGCTGGTAGATCATATCTTAGCAGGAGCAAGAGGGTTTGCCCTTGCTTACATGGATGATATTGCTATCTACAGCCATTCCTGGCAAGAGCATCTTCATCATGTCAGGGAGGTGCTGGGCAGACTACAGATGGCAGGGTTGACCATTAAGCTGAGCAAATGTCAGGTGGGTATGGCAAAGGTCTCCTACCTAGGACATAGAGTGGGGAATGGTAAGATAAAGCTAGAACCTGCCAAAGTGGAAGCTATTCAGGCATGGCTTACACCTGTTACCAAAAAGCAGGTGAGGGCATTCTTGGGGACAGCAGGGTACTACAGCAAGTTTGTTCCCAATTATAGTACCATAGCTGCTCCCCTCACAGACCTGACAAGGAAGAGCAGGCCAGATAAGGTAGTGTGGACCCCAGAATGTGTGCAGGCATTTCAGAAGCACAAGGAAGCTTTGGGAGGATCCCCTGTGTTAGCCAGTCCGGACTATAGCAAAGAATTTGTTGTGCTGGTGGATGCTTCAAATTATGGGGTGAGGGCCGAGAAGAGCACCCAGTGGTTTATCTCAGTCATAGGCTCCAACCCAGGGAGGAATGCTATGCAGCGGTAGAAAAGGAATGTCTAGCCATAGTGTGGGCATTACAAAAACTTCAGCCTTACCTGTATGGAAGAAAATTCACTGTGATGACAGATCACAACCCTCTAACATGGTTAAATGGAGCCAGTCAGCAAAATGCCAAGTTGCTAAGATGGAGTCTGGGGTTGCAAGTATATGATATGTCAGTGCAGCACCGCAGTGGGAGTAGCAATGCCAATGCAGATGGGCTCTCAAGACAGGGAATGGGGTGAGGTACACCCAGATAGACCTGACACTCTCAAGCGATGTTTTTCAAGGGACACTTGAAAAACGTATTTATTTTATTTATTTTACATTTGTTAACCGGGCTAGTCTAACTGGATATATTTCCATTTTCAGTAGAGGCCCGGGGAGAAAAGCTCCACATAGAGATAAACACAGTTACATAGTATACAAAAAATAAGCTGTGGTAAAAAGGAGGAGGAGGTGGGGATATGCAAATATGCAGGAACAAATCATAGGATTCATTATTAACATAACATAATAGGATTCATCATTCACACACAAAAAAATAAAAACTTATTTCACATTATTTTATAGGAAGGTTATAAAAGGAGAGTAAAAGAGAAAAGAGAAATATTCAAAATGAAAAGAGTGAGTAGATGAGAAAAATCTAATACTTTTAGCAAAAAGAAATGCACCTAAAGGAGGAGAAGGATATTAGAGAGCTAGCACTTATAAAGTGATGGTAGTAAAGCTAGTAGAAGAAAAGAAGGAAGAAGGAGAGGGAGAGGGAGGAGTAGAGGGGATTATTGGGAGATCTAGTCAGGGTTACAGCAGGGACATAACCATTGATTTTTGAGGTAACTTGCTTGAGTTCCCCGGGGTGGAAGAGATGTGACAATTGGGGAGAAATAGGCGAAGGCTGCCAGCCTAGTCAAATAGAATTTGATACATAATTCTATCAACTGTATAAATAAATGTAAAATACAGGCTTGTGTTTTTAAATGTAAGAAAATACTGTAAAATGTGAACTTCAAAATTATTGCAACATTGCCATCTGCTGTAAGGAAAACCAAGCCAAGTATTTCAAATGTGTCTTTTTAAGTTGAAAAGATCTTATGAATCTCTTTAATGTTTTACAATTCGGCTCCAGTGCGGCTGGATGAAGGTTTCATCCCCATTGTTTTAAGGCTAATGTTTATGACCAGAATTTAGATGCGGAAGGTGCTTTATTGCTCTAGTTTCTGTTAGAATATACATGTGAAATGTCTTCTATTGTTGTAAGTTTCTGTGCAGGTGTTAAATTGCTAAATAATGCAGTTTGTTTGCCTGGGAAAACCTAAGTGTCAAAAATGATGTGATTTGGGGAGGGACCCAGCAAACATGTTTGTTAGTAATGTTTAAATATTTTTTCTCATAAGAGACTGAAAGTATTTTGATCTGGACATCTAACTTATCAGCAGTCTGCCTTATACTCACATGTAAGTTTTATCCCTGTGATTTCTTGTAGGAATAGTTAAAGCTAGTAAAGATTAATTAGGTATTTTTCATTGAGATCAGACCTGTCCTACTGTATTATTTTAAGTTTCTGTGTGATCTCTGAATTCTTAGACATCTCTGTGGTGTAGTAGTTTTGTTTTGTGTTTTAATTATTTATTATTAAATATTTTTAAAACCTTCTGCCCTTTTAAGAGCCTTTTAGTAGCTGATATTTTTAACTGGGTGGTGGCAGTAATTACTACCATATAGTCTGGGTAAAGGGGCACAGCTGGTGAATCTGTGTCAGCCTTTCCCAGGAGTGTTTGGGAAGTTGTATAAATACCTATCTCAAAGTGTGTGTGTGTGTGTGTTGTGTCAGCTACTTGGCAGGGACACAAAGCACTGGTTGGACAGAGAGGGTACTGGAGGTTTTAGCTTGCCCAGTTAGGCTGAGACCTGGACCCTATAGCTGTGCCAGTGGGGAGTCTTATTGGGGACCTGGAGAGCAAGGGAGCAACCAGCCCCAGACTGTAATCTCTGTGTGCACTTAAGGAAAATTGTACTTTACTGTGTGTATTAGTTATCCTTTTCTCTTCTAGGAGACAACCTCCCTGGTATTAGTGGTGAGGACTGAGGCTCCCTGATTGCTGGGCCTGGGCATGGTCATCACAGCCTCCAATACCATTTTCAACCTAAAACATTTCAAAGCCATTCACTCCACAATTTCCAAATTTATTTGGGTCCCCAAATCAGTCAGAATCAGTTATAATAAAGTGTCATACTATAAAGACTATGGAGGGTTAGGGTTGCTGGACTTTAAACTCTACTATGGTGTCATAAACTGTAATAGACTAATAACAATAGCCGACCACACCCCTTCACCACAACAATGGTCTCCAACCTGGGTCAAGCTATTACACAACTATATCAAAACACTATCCATAAACCCCAAATCCCTGCCTTTCCTTTACAACGAAAATTTGAAAAATCTTAAAATACACCCAATCATTAAACATAAAATCACTGTCATACAAAGGATGTTCAAATCATTAAACCTATATTATGCATTCTCTTCCCTACAACCTATCCACCTTAACCCCAATCTCAAAATGAATAACAACATGATTAGCCTAAACAATTACCCCCCCAAGAAACTAGCCATCTGTGATATATTTCCCTTCAAGAACAATACTATCACTGAAATGAGAACACAATTAAAGCTCCCTAAAAAACTATACAATCATTTTAAGGTAAATTCAAGACCTTAGCCAATACATCATAGACAATTCTGATATCAATGCAAATGACATTCAAACCTGTAAAACCATATGGAACCTCCTATCCTCAAACAAAAGAAAATGCTATCTAACTTCAACAAACTTATTCTATCAAACAAAATACAAAAATAAGTTATTTATTCTATTTACTGGAAGGAAATCGATCCTTCAATCACAAACAAACAAATATCTCAATTGATTCAGCTTAGCTCCAAACTTATTCCCCTTAGAAAATGTAAATATACACAGATCATGATACTCCATCATACCTCTCAACCTGGAAACATCCAAAATCTGGACAAAGGCTCATGAAAAATAGGTACAAATCTGTACGCTGATTAACATATAATTTGCATACATAATTATGTGACCCCACCCACTCCGGTTGAATTGTGGGATATCAATTTTTAAACACAAACTGAACAGACAACCAAACTATGATAATGCAACACAAAATAAGCAGAAGAACAATAGTGTTTTATTTATACTAATATTTGAACTTGTGCAAAACTAAAATACAGTTTACTTTTATACAAATAAATTAACTGCGGCTGGCAGTCTGTGAGATATGAGATATAAAATTATGCATTGCATAAAACATCAGTAATGGATAAACTGAAATTAAAATCAGCAGAAGTCAGAGATACAGCTCCACAGAATTAATTTAGTTATTGACTGCAGATATTATGGTTTTGCCTCTCAATCTTTTTAGAGTAAGAAATCTAGACAAAGACACAAATAATATGGGAGGACCAAACAAAGGCACATAAATACTATGAGTGACACTTTTAAATACTGCTCTTCCAAACAGACTGTGCTGTGGACAGAACAGATTTTCCATAGCATAGAATGTATTTTCTGATTTTCTGAAGGATGAAGTCTGAAAATCAAAATGAAAGATTTCCTGCAGTAATCCATCCCCTCAGTAGCTTCCAAGTATGCACAAGCACCAAAATGAAACATTTCCTGCAGTGATCCATCCCGTCAGTGGCTTCCAAGTATGCACAAGCACCAAAATGAAACATTTCCCCCAGCGATACAGCCCCTCGGTAGTTTCAAGTATGCACAAGCACCAAAATGAAACATTTCCTGCAGTGATCCATCCCGTCAGTGGCTTCCAAGTATTCACATGCACCAAAATGAAACATTTCCCTGAGCGATCCATCCCTTCAGTAGCTTCCAAGTATCCATGCACCAAAATTAAACATTTCCCCCAACGATCCATCCCTTCAGTAGTTTCAAAGTATGCACAAGCAAGCACCAAAATGAAACATTTCCCCCAGGCTCGATTTTGATCAGTTTCTCCTTAATTCTCAATGTAAACTAAACTATAATATGGTCTGTGTAACCTCAACTTTTGCATGGCAATCTGATACATTGCTATTTAAAGTTGTTGGATTGCTAAGCCATTGTATAACTCCACTTACAGAATTATTTTTTTGGAGTCCATATTTGGTGTATGAGAAGTTGGCAGCCATGTAGTGTGACCTAATATTTTAAATGATGCACTGCAAATATAATGAAGGCAGAAAGGCAGGGCATGGCATTGTAAACATTAAATTACATCACCATGTACCGTAGGAATTATGAAATCTGGAGACTGCTAGGAGTTTTTATTAGGCAATGGCAAAACCTAACCAAGCTTCGGTAATCATTTAGAGTTATGACTGAATCAAGTTTGTGGCGGCGTTACTGCATGGGCTGCACTAGTTTCAAATTAAATAAAAACTACTTGATATAAGTAGGTAGAGATAAAAAAGTAAGCCTAAGTGGAAGATTCACAATGCAAATTAAGGTATTATGTTGTTCTCAACTACAGAAGATGGATTCTGTTTGTTAGTCATTTGTTCATGAAACACACAACCAAAAAAGCCACAGAGGAAGTCTCAAATTATATTAAAGACTACCAGGCTGAAAGAAAAGCCAAGAATATAATGTTATATCACTTTTATGGTACTTGTAGTCCCTTAGTTGGAGTTATTTGATAAAATATCTCTAAACCAGTTGTGAATCTGCTAGATTTCTAAATGGAAAATTGTGGCTAATGGCATATCTTCAGTTGTGAATCTGCCAGATTTCTAAATGGAAAATTGTAGCTAATGGCATATCTTTTGGATGGATGTCTTGAGACCTTTAAATTTAATTATCTATATTTCTATTTTCAAGCATAATGGAAATTCCTCTTCTGTATGGTGATAATGGATTATCTTCATCTCATTAATATATGTTGTGCAGTCTGACAGCAACAAATACATTTCCATGAAGTATGGCACAGATATATTTACTGTTAGATATAAGAAAAGTCACTAGTAGTGCACAACAGGTGCCATTTCTGTCACTCACCACACACACACACACACACACACACACACACACACACACACACACACACACACACACCTTACCCTGAGTAGTTGCTGCTATTAATCCTCGCTACATTCCCATGCTCTTCTGTGCTCGGCGAACGCGAACTCCGTCGGCTCGGCTGCCATTAATCCTCTGCAAACTGCTGCTTGTTCCCCATGTTAATCCCGGCTCGGCGAACTCCATTTCAGCACTTCCCGCCGTTTCCACGGCCCGCCAGCTTGCAATTAGCTTCCGTTTCAGTGCTTCCCGCCATTTCTCAGTCAGCCGGAAATGATGATGTGAGCTCCTTGAGCTCAATTCCGACAGCGCGAAAATTTTAAAAAGCAAAGAAAAATCGTAAATGAAGGGGTGCCACTCAGGAATCATGGCACCCCTTCATTTGGACCCGAAAACTCGGTAAAAACTGAGTAATTCGGAATGGTTGGGAGGTCTGTACTCCATAACACCTATCTCTCTCCAGTCATTATAAATAAAATATACCCAACCACCTCTCCATTCTGTTCCTATTGTGATAATCATAAGGCTGATCTATTCCACATCTTCTGGTGCTGCAAGTGCACCTACAAGCTATGGTGCTCACTTAGATTCCAACTAGAAAAAATGGGCTATGAAAAATCCACCTTATCTTGGAAACTAGCTCACCTACATATCATCCCCACAGGCCTGACTAAACTACAAACATGAATATTAATAACACTAGTTTCTTAATACTACATTACATTACTTTGGAAGGATAGAGCATCACTCACATGGGAGGGTTTCAAACAATTAGCTACCAAATACCTACTAGCTCACAAATATTTAACCTACACTGAGAAATCCCACACTCACTTTACAGAATTTTGGAAATCCTTTTTGAACATATTCTAGCTTGAAGTTGGTATACATACTCAATGATGGAATTTTGGCATATGTGCAAATAGTTCTTACTGTTTTGCATTTATGTTTTATTATTAAGCAATGTATTCTTTGGTGACATTATTACCTGTCTATTAATATTGTTACATTTCACTGTATCTGTTTTCACAAAAAAAGGAAATAAAAATATTTTATACAAAACGTAAATAAATATACATACATACATACATACATACATACATTTTCAGTACCATGAAAATATCTTAGAACTTGTGACCTTTTCCTGTGCAATGTACATACAATGTGCATTTCCAGAGACAAGAAAAGATGTATGATCTTGTAACAGCATGCTGATGGGCATTCGATTTATGTTTTTTTAGGCTCAATGGAAGGGGCAGAAGAGTATGTCCAATCAATGTAGCCCCCTTTTAAAATTCACTATTTTCTCAATGTTTTTAAAAGATTTTATCATGGCTGATTTATAGTAGGATGACAACTTTCAGTGACTAAGGTATGGTGATGATGTGTATAACTAAGGCAACTATGAAAGTGCTGCAGGAAGAAAAAAAAATACGTATCAGACATACCCAAACTGGGGATTTGGCTTAGATGTTTTTCTGTGATGTTTACCAAGGCTTGTTTAAAAAGAAGGATGTGTGAATCCAAAATGTTGATAAAGGTCATATATAAAAGACTGTGAGTGATAACATGGAGATAGTTGGGCCAGCCTAATCAGGAAAATGGTGGATGATTATGTGACAGCACTAATGCCAGAGGTATCAGACACATTTATAAAATGTGAAATGCATTTAATTATCTTTCATTTTTCTGGTCTGATGGTAATTTTCCTTCCACTAGTCTTTAGGGATATGTAGGTTAGATATCTTTTTAACTCTGAGGAAAAGATATTTATTTTTATAATAAGCTGCCTATGTTTCATCCTTAAATTAAAACAGCCCAAGATGAACGTGCACCAGGTTTGTAAACTACCCATACCTGAAAGAACTCCACAAAGCTGGTGTGGCCTAGGGATGTAACATACCGATATTATCTTCATTCATTTTGAAATGATGAAATATTTTCTCCTACCAGGAAAGAAGTAATTTAAAAAAGTATTTTCCATAGTATCACAACCCTCATGTCTATAGGCTTGCATCAGCTGAGGTTAGCCTTTTACTGCAGAAGGAGGATTCTAGAAATTCAGATAAAGAATCTGAAGGTGGTGAGGAATCTTATTTTTTAAAGCTTGTTTGGTCGTAGCTATATAGCATGATAACACAGGAAAATTCTCTTTGTTTTGAAAAAGATGACTTTGGAAAAATAGAGTTCATGTAGAGAACGATGAACGGGCAACAGATTGTGTTAGGAAGTGTTCAAAAACAACCAAAGAGGATAAACAACTAGGTTTCAGCAATGAAGTTGACAGAAATACTCAGATAGTGAAACATCCTATAAAAGGAGGTGAGGAGAATAAAGAATTCTCTGGTGAGCCAGGAGTACAATTTCAGAAGGAGCAAACAATGATTCATAGCAGCATCCTACATTAAGAGCTGCCAAGCTTTTTTTCTTTCATAAACTAATACAAATAAGCTTTGCTGCTGCTGAATATCTGCATTTTGAAAAAAAAAAACACAGAATATACTGGACAGGCCAAAAATCAGTACTGTGGGCTTTGAAAATATTTATTGTGTAAAGTGCTTTCTTATGGGCCAAATAAATGACTGCTCTCCAGTTCAAGAAAATTCATAATAAGAGGGAAGGATGAGAGAAAAACAAGACTTTGAGATTTTTCAGCAAGGCTGCTGAAGCAGAGGAAGGCTTAAGAAAATGTGAGGGATAAGCTAATGAAGAGTAGAGTGCAATGTTGATTCCAGTTTCCATTGGCCTTAGCATTAAACATCGAAGGATACCAGGCCTATTTGAATTTCCTGGGGAAACCTGGCAACTGTTAAAGAGAAAAATGGAAGATATTAGAGCCCAACAGGTTTAAAATAGCACAAAAGTCACAACCAGAAATGGAGCCGCATTGGCAAAGCTATAAAAAAATAAACTTTTTTAAGAAGTATAGAGAAATGAAATCAGCATAACAATTGAGAAAGTAAAGAAACTGCCAAAAGTCAAACAGAAAATGTGTAATAAGGAGCAGAGCTTCACTTCAGAGCCCAAATAGGACAAGGTCTACAATCCGATATGCACATTGAACAAGTAGAAACGTTACTGCAGCACCAGAAAGTTCTTTTAAGTGTAAGAGCAGATGAATGACTGGACAACCAAGCCTAATTGGAAGCTGAAAAGCGAGCCCAGTGAACATGCAAGGCAGCACACAAACTAAAGCCCCATCAGGAGAAGGTTGCAAAATGAAATGAGCAGCAATTCAGCTGAAAGCTTCATTGAAAAAGAGGGCTTGCCAATCACAAGGAAAGCAGTAAACAAAGCATTTCACAGAATGGAAACTTGATTTGCATTTTAAAAGGTATCAACCAATTTGTGTAAGCCACTCAAACCACTAATGACAGAATGCATACTAAACCGTCAAAGTTAGCTGTGTTGACCATTATGAAAGATGTTTGAACTTTTAAAAAGACTGTAACTTTAAAAATCACAAGATAATGGAGTGGTGACAACCACAGAGAAAACAGGACTATGTGAGTATAAATGATGCAGAAGGGAAGGGAAGAAAAGACGTCATAATGAACTTCGTTAGATACTTGGACATTATAACTTGAGGGCTATAAGTATGAAACCAAATAGAAAAGATATACATTAAACATACAATATATAGTTAAGCAAAAGATAATTGTAGCAAGAAAAGCATGAATGTTTTGAAACTTCACGTATAGCTACAGAAGAAGAACTGAAACGAGAAGGAGAGGAGTTGTAGCCATATGATTTTCCAGGAACTGTAGAACAGTGTAGAGGAGGTTAATGCATTAGAGAGAAATCCAACACAGAGAAGGAGATTCACAAGAGGAACAGGGAGTACAATTTCATAGTGATTAGGTAGAAAATGTCTAGGGTAAAAGAAAGGAATAAGGCAGATAATGGAGGTAGTCAAAGGGAAGAGTTTGAGAGAAGAGTTCAACAGATAGAGGAGGAAATATCAAAAAGAGGTGAGGCACTGAGGTAAGTAAGCAACCTACAGTAGAAGGCAACAGGAGAGATCAACACCGCAAGAGTTTCAAATGAATGGGGTTAGGAAACAGGAAGAAAACTAGTGGGTCATAAACAGCGATCAAGGAAATAGAACAGTTGCCAGTGAGATCAAACTAGTACCAGCAAATGAAACCAAATAGACATGGACAATAAGGCTGTCTAAAGATTAAGGAGGAATCTCTCCAGCCTAAAGGGAGTAGAGGGAGAAAAGAAATAGGGAAGGATAGGGAAGAGGTGAGGACATTGTTATGGTAGTAGTATGGAACATGGGAATCTTGTACCCCACAGAAAGGAGTAGGATCATTAAAGTGTGCTGCAGAACAATGGTAGATCTTATAGAGCAGTCACAGGTAATAAGGGATGACATGCTGAGAATGAATGAATATCAAAGAATAGGAGGAGTTCATGACAGAGGGGAGGAAAAAGAAGAGTGGTGATCTTATTCAGAAAGAGAATAAAAATAGAAGAAGCAAAAATAGTGAAGTAGGTGGATAAGAAAGGAAGAAGAATGATAATATGTATGTATATATGCATGTGTGTAAGTATGTATGTGTGTATGTAGATATGTATGTAAGTACATACATATCTATGTATGTATGTGCGTATGTACATATGTATGCATGCAAGTACATATGTGAGGATGTGTATATGCAAATGTGTATGTATGTACGCAAGTATGTACATACGTGTGTATGTACATATGTATGTAAGTATATACATATCTATGTATGTATATGCATATGTACATATGTATGCATATAAGTACATATGTAAGTATGTGTGTATCCATGTATGTAAGTACATATGGGTGTGTATGCACATATGCATCTATATAAGTATGTACACATGCATGTATGTGTGTATGTACATATGTATGTAAGTACATATGTATTTGTGTATGTACATATGTATGTATGTATATATATATATATATATATATATATATATATATATATATATATATATATATATATATATATATATGTATATCTGTATGTACATATTAATGTATGTACCTTTGTATTTATGCATAGATATATATATATATATATATATATATATATATATATATATATATATATATATATGCATGTGTGTATATACATGTGCATTTATGTATGTATATATGTATGTGTGTATGTACATATGCAGGTATATAGGTTTGTATGTATGTATGTGTGTATATACATATTATGTATAAATGTATTCAACTCTGTATGTAAGTACGTATGTTTGTATGTGTGTATGTACATATGTATGTTTATAAGTACACATGTATCCCTGTATATACATATGTACATATGAATGCATGTAAGTGCATATGTATGTATGTGTGTATGTACATATGTATGTAAGTACTTACGTATGGATGTGTGTATGTACTTATGTAGGTATGTAAGCAAATATGTATGTCTGTATGTACATATGCAGGCATGTAAGTGTGTATGTATACATCTATGTGTGTAAATACATATGTATATATGAATGTATGTGCGTATGTACATATGTATGTATGCAAGAACACATGTATGTATGTGTGTATGTATGTATGTGTGTACATGTGTATGTATGTGTATTTGTATGTATGTTTGCTTGATTGCATTTATTTATTTATTTTCAGTTTGCTAACTGGGTATGTGGGCTATTCATCAGACCATTTTCAGCCATGACTTGGGCCCATTAGGTTACACTTGATATTACAAATATGAAAAGAACACAGACAAAATGAATAGTAATGATGACAGAGCAACACCTAAATAGCAAATGGCAGTGAAGGGGTTTATAGGACAATGGAATGAGCAGCAATGTGATATACAAAACAAGTAAATGATACAGTGAACTCTTAGTTAACCGGAACTCAAGCAACCAGCACTCTCAAGCAACCGGCAAAAAACTATCAAAGAAATGCATTACAATTTGCATGTGTTGCACTTTCTTTTTTCCCTCTGCAGAAACATACCTTATGTTTTTAGAGTTTAGAGTTTTAAAAAGGAAGATAGGAATAAATTCCTTCACTCCCCAACCTGAGAACAAGCCAAACCAATCAAATAATATATGGTACAGTACTAGTCAGGCTTATTTTTAAAAGTAACTCTCAAGCAACCAGAAACTAGTTATTCGGTATCTATCAATCCCCATGGGTGCCGGTTAACTGAGAATTTACTGTGTATACATTAAATATTTAGTAGGAACTTAGATTCAAATAAGTGTATGTAATAATTTCTCATAATTTAAGATAGATTAGAGTGGCGACAGTAAAAACAAAGTATAGCATGTAAGTCTTAAGGATTTGTATCATCATGCCGTTTTAATTAACCCTTTTCTTTAAAACAAGAACAGGTGGTATTCTTCCAATGAGATTCTTTGAGTCTACCTTTGAGTCAACTGATAGAATTTTCTTGTCCTATGTCAGCTGGAAGTTGATTCCAGATAGCAAGTACAAGCTTAGAGAATGCTATTTCCCCATGGCAGTTTTAAATCTGGGGATACTGTGGGTAAGGGTTTCTTTGTGTAAATCTCTAAAAATATGTCCTTGTTGTCTTATATGCAACTCAGATTTAAGTGGGGATTAGAGACCAAGTTTAATGATTTTAGTGACCTAGTTTAATGATTTTATAGATCTGTGAGGCAGGCAATGGGTTAGCTCCTTCACTGACTGGCAGCCATTTGACCTTGGTTAGGAGTAAGCAGTAGGGATTTCTGTAGTCAGCAAGCAGAATGAATTTATAAATTTTGTTTATTGCAATCAATATTTTTGTGTATTTGTGCTAGACTAAAAGGTTTGTAGGGGGAGGGACTATTTGGCTTTAGGGAACAAGGAATATATTCCTTGCTAGAGAAGTGGGTACAAGAAGCTGAGCTATTTTGTAACACACTTTTAGTAGGGAGAGGGCCTTTTTTAATGATTGTCTGTATGCTTACAGAGTGAGACTGATGGGTCTAATGTTAGTCCTAAACACCTTTGTTCCAAAACATATTTAAGGGAATTCCTGATTAAGACTGACATGTGTATGTTGGGGGTGAGTTGGAAGCTTTTGTGATGGTCTGAAAATCATGATACTGGGTTTAAGTGTGTTATTAAAGGGTTCATAGGGAGTTACTGGGCATGCAGTCTCAGAGACCATTGATGAATGTAGCTCAATTTTCCAACTGCCCCAAAGCATTGCCTGGTTAAATGACTTACTCAAGGTCACACAGTAGACAAATGAAAGCTGAGGAAATCAAATGCTGTACCACAGCAAGCAACCCATTAGCAGCTCCTATCCTTAATCCTTTGATCTGACTGCCAGACTGTATTAGTCAATTACAAGTCACAAATGTTAGTGAAACTATCTCACAGTTTCATCTGGAGGTTTGGTAGATTCTTGCATTCCTCTAGGATGAGGAAGTCATCTGTATACATTATAATTTTGAGATGTGAGAGGTCAGAGGTCAAATAATTAATAAATGACAAAAGAACAGAGGACCCATAAAAGAACCCACCTGTACACCAGAATGGTGTATGCTTTTGTCTGAGAAGAAAGAATTTGAGTAGACTTGCATAATGCATTTGTCAAATGACAACTGTTAAAGAGCATAATCATATTTAGGTAAGTGGTGGACTAATGCATTTTTGAGGCAATAGGAGATGTGGATAAGGCTGACTTATTTACTGGGATAATTAAATAGAAACAATAGGAAAGGATATTGGGCCTTAAACACGTATTGAATGGATGGATTGCCTGCCTGCCATAACTGTTTGACTGTCAGCTCTCCTGCATGAAATCCATGCATACTATGCATCTTAGCAGGACACAAATCAGTAATAACCAATTTAGATTAGAAAAGCTGTGATCACCAATAATACTGCAAGAAATTAGTCTTGGAATTACTAGTGGAGTAGAGTCTTAAAATGGCTCATACATGAATTCCTGTATCCCAGGTTCTCTTAGTCATTGTGGTAGTGATGGGTGTCATTTTTGCCATTGCAAGTTATTGTGCCATAGACTAGAATGGAAGTATTGGAAATGTTATTTTATTTATTTATGTGCTTTTCTTTACTGGAAAGTCTGATTGGGTGAGTAACCCCTTTTCAGTGGAGACTCAGGAAGAAAAGCTGTATAGTGAATACACAGAAAACATGACATTATAATATAAACTGAGACAAGTGTATTATTATGCAATGATACACAAGAGCAAGAACATTATAACAAAAAACAAGACTGGTACATTATTATGCAAATAGTGACATGAGTATTGTTATTACAAGTGACACTGATATTATTACATACAATAGGAACCTTGAGCATTTGATAAAAAATGTACCACTTGTTACAAGTACACTACATGATGGGTGAACTTTTTAAAGAAGAACCTTTCTAACAGTGCATGCACATTTGAGTCATGGATTGAAATGTAATCTGTAGAAATTCTGTTGGCTGCTGCACAGCCATGTAGATGTCAGTAATGAAATGGTAGCATTATGGTATGAGGTAGGAGGGGACAGCATGGGAGAGGATAAGCTGTGAGGGTATTGAATCTAGAATGTCTTTTGGGAGGAGTCATATTAATAGACGTAGCAGAGGAGTAAAGAGTAGGTAGAAGTATAGGAGGAAGAGAACAAAATGTTCTGCCCCAGAGAACTACCACATTGACAATATCTCCCTAAGAACTGACCCAGCTGTTCGAGATTTGAGAACTTATGTGGACAGCGACCTAACTTTTAGCCAATAAATATCCACTGTTATAAGAATGTCTTTCTATAATGCAGAGCTTATAAACAAAATGATTGTGTCTAGATCTAGGGATGTCATTGCCCCCCTTTCCTCAACTCACATTAGACCAGTCATTAAATATAATGCCCCCTTTGGCATGTATCTTTCCAGACACATGCAACAAATGGAATGCTCAAAGAGATACCTTACTTAAAGTATACAAGGCCTAAACAACATGTCTTACATGGACTGACTGAAAGCCCTGTCGTTATACCTAGTATCCTACAGACTAAGTGATGACCTGTGTCTGGCACACAAGGTAACTTCTGACCCAATACTCTTCTGTTACATAAAAAAAAAAAAAAACAGTCTGGAGGGACAGGTATATCTCACAGAGAATTCCACTGCTCTGGAGCAGACTCCCCATCCCTATAAAGCAAAGTTCAGTCCTGTCCATATTCAAGTGCAATCTGGATTTATGGAAGGGAAACAGAAAATTTACACCAGTACTGCCTCCAGTACTACTAATGGACAGAGGTAGCTCCCATGCAAGAGTTCCTCAAGTTATCCATGGTATGAACTCAGTTATTCTCATTATGAGTACTATATAATTATAGACCATGGGATGGGTAAGGCCAATCTCTAACCATATGGGACAGGCTAAGTCAAACATAAAAATGGAAAATAGCCAGGTTTAAAATGGGTTGTAAGGACAGCTAGCCTAGTACATACCTATGAACTGATGACCCTATATAAGGGAAAAGAGACTCAGAGCAGCAGAACAAAATTAAGAAGTTCACAGAGCCAGGCAAAACAACAGAATTCCAGAAAAGACAAACATTTATCTTCATTATAAACTGGAATTGATAATTACAATTAATGGGATGCCATGATTTTTTTAAGCCATCTAGTCAATATTTTGATGATTTTATACTTACTGCAACTGCTGGATATGATAATATGCCTAAAATGATTCTGCCATTGCAGGACCACTGACAAACCCTTGTAAGAGAACTTTAAAGTAAAATATTTATCTTAAGGGTTATGTTTATCATCTTATAATCTAATAACATGATTTTTTCTTTATAGGACATTTGACAGTTTAGGACACCAATGACAACAATTACAATGTTATCAACAAAAAGCCAGCACCCAACTGGAGCATACATATTTTAATGTGTAAAAACACAAAAAACAGACTAGTTTCGGACCAATGGACTTTTTCAATGTCCGGGCTGAAACCGGTCTGTTTTTTGTGTTTTTGCACATTAAAATATGTATGCTCCAGTTGGGTGATGGCTTTTTGTTGATATGTATTTTGGTTTTTGAGCCTGAGCACTTGCCATCCTTGCAGAGGTTTTGGTTGCTGTAGTAACAATTACAATTTTACCATAATTCAAACATTTATTACCTTATAAAAATAACTTACTGTATTTCAGACTCATCCATTGATAAGACTGTGATGAATATAAAATGAATGTTTTCTTGGTATAGTTGAGATCATAGATGAATATTTGCTTAAGAATAAGAGGAAAAAGATGTACCCATTTTCAAACTGGTGGATGTAACCCTTCAACCCGTTACCTATGCTTTTTGATTAGTCTGATTAGTTTGATCAGTAAGGCTAAGGAGAAGACTTTGTTGAATTTTTTCCTCTTTCATATTACTGCATGCACTGATCAAAACCAGCCTAGCTTTGTTGGCAATCAGTCACACTTCACTAATTTGATTCAGTTTTATGCATATGTACTAGATGGTACTGAAAATCAAACCATCCTAGCTATTAATGCATTAATTTTTTTCTTTTAGTACTGGCTGTAAGAACACTTGCTCAGAGTAAATGTAGGTTTCCATTTTTCAGAATCTAACATTCTAGCACAAGGCTCCATTTTGGACCTATTTTGTTGGAAAATATTTATCTACTCCATTATGGAGCAATACATTTGCTTATAATACTAAAATAGCATAATGTGTAAAAAAGGTGAATGATCATTGGGATCTTCATTCTGGGCTTGGCAAAATAACAGATACATATAATTTTAGTTGTAGTATTCAAAAAAGTGATATTGTGAATATTCAACATTGAACATGTTTATTGTGTTATATTAATGGGAATACCATCCAGGCTACTGCAGGAAAGCATATTTACTCTTTCTATATACCACCTGAAGCTTTGGGTATATGATATAATTCAGTGATAAGACATATTATTATATACAGACACTTTTTGCATGCATTATAATTTTATACTCTTCAGTATTTTAGCAAGTTATTTAACAAAAAAAAAATTCTTGAGCATATGCAGCAGTTTTTAATTGGGCTTATTGCCAAAGTTAGACCTTTTGAGAATCCACATTGATTGACAACACTAAACCTCCACTCTGTGACCTATATATTAGAGAGAGATCACCTTTATAAAGGCTGCTAGTAATGTAGATACAGCTTCAACCTATTAGTTAAAATAACTGTTTTGAAGACTAAAAATTATTAGTTCTGGATATATGTTAAACACTCCAATACCAGTTTAAGATTGGGATATTTTATATTGGAACACCAAGATTATGGAATAAATTACCACTCTTAATATGTTATTGGAAATGTTTAAGAGCAATTTACATACATTTTGTGGATTCAAAATTTACATTTCCTTCCAGTTGGTACATACTTTAATGGGCATTCTGCACTGTTAGACTGCAAACAGCCTATGACTCAAAAGAAATGTGATGTTTTGGCAATTAAAGAAGCTGTAATAAATAACCAAGAGCAAAAGAGCTATAATCACTAATTGTGATGAATCAAATCTGAAGTTGTCAGTGGAGTGCAGTCCTAACCATCTCCTTCTTGAACTGCTTGTTGGTGGCCCAGATTTCCTGATTGACAAGGAAGAGCTAAGAGTCTTACTGTTGTGTCTGGATGTCATTGATAGGAACCAAAGTAAGACAAACTAGCGAAACCAAAAAGACAGCTTGGAAACACTAATGCAAATTCTCTCTCAGTTTAATGAAGCACTTTTCATCTTGCACATGTGGCAAGACTTCATCAGAAACTGAACAAACTTCAACACAAGCAATATATACACACCCTTTTTGTCACATGACACTTCTAATTAAAATCTTGTGTCTTAAAGGCACATCCACGTTATTACTACTTAAAACATTTTTTAAAAAACAGATATGACTGACAATATTTTAGAACATCTCAACCCTTCCCTTGCTTCAGAATTTTTACCTGTAATGGTGATGGAAATATATATATACAAACATACATATACTAACAATACTATATCTCAAATTATTGTGTTGACTCTCAAAATATGATATTACTTAGTTAACTAAGAAGTCAGAAACTTACATATCCGAGTCAAATGAAGTCAGATATCACAAATATGAACGCATTTTGTAAAAATGCATACACACATTAATATTTAAGATTTTTCAACTTCAATATACTGTTTAAAGATATTGTCCCATTAAAACCCGGGTAAAACATTGCCCCAGTGCGTATTTGCCAACTTAACTCAAGTTGCTCAAGTAAAAGTGTAAGCGGGCCCCCCCGACTATCATCAACAACTGAATCGATTGCTTTGAACAAAAATGAATGTTGTGGATAGGAAATAATGGGTCTAGCCAATGCATTGTCTCTGTTAAGGGTCTTTATTTTATATAGATGTTCGTATACTCATTCTTTTAACCTTCTATCCATTTTACCTATGTAAAACGCTGCACAGCATTGACACTGAGCTACATAAACCACAAACTTGGACTGACAAGTGTACTTCAATTTGATTTTAAAACTAATATTTTTAACTTCAATGTCTTGTCCTGTACTCATGTATTTACAGTAGTTACACATTTGGCATTTGTACATGCCACACTTCCACTGTGGAGTGTTTTTTTTATGTTGTAATAATTCCTTTAAATTAGTTCCCCCTCTTGTAAATAATCCAGGGTTTGCTTTTGACCTTGTAAGAAAGGTAAGGATCTCTCCTAATTATTTCCCAATTTTTGTTCAAAATTGACATTATTTCCCTTGCATTACTACTATAGGGTGTTATTAAACTTAAATTCCATACTTCTTTTTGTTGTGATTCTCTGTCACTTATTATAACACTTTGTAAACCAATGGACAAAATGAGTTTATACAACCCTTGTTCTCTCTTATATTTTACTTCTTCCAGTAGACACTCAAAAAAGACCACTGGGTAACCTCTCCTAACAAACATTGACCTCAAATTATTACATTCATCCCTGAAATCCTGGTCCAACGTGACCATACGGGCAGCTCTCACGAGTTGGCCCTTCACCACTGATTTCTTTTGGTGCCATGGATGGTAACTGCTAAAATGTAATAAAGAGTTTGAATATGTGGCCTTTCTATAAATTTTCGCTACATATGCATTCCTTTCCATATCTTTACTAAGATCCACATCCAAGTATGAAATCCTGCTAATTTCAAATACACGAGTAAAGGAAAGGAAATCTGTAGTGTTGTTAAAATAATCTACTAGTTTACTAGCTGCTTTCTTATTTCCTTCAAACATGATAAAAATATCAACCAAAAACCGTGTGTAGAACTGGATGTACTGTTTCACTTCTTGTTTACCAAAGATAAATTCTTGTTCCCATGAGGCCATTACCAAATTGGCATAACTTGCCCCACAGGGTGACACCGGTCTTTTGAACATATAACTTATCATTACATAAAATGAAATTATTATACAAAATTATGTCAAGCATTTCCTCTATTAAAGCCACCTCATCAGAGGCTACTGCTTTAGCTCTCAGGTAACTACTGACTCGTTCGATGCCTTCCACATGGGGGATAGAAGAGTATAAATCTACCACATCCACTGTTAAAAAATTGAAGTCAGCATTGAATTCTAAATTCTTGATTTGTGACAAGAACGACCAAGAATCTTTACATATGTATTTCTCTTGAGTTACATGCTTCTTCAACTTTGGTCTACCCATTTTGCCCAAGGGTAAGTTATACTTGCCCTAGCATCCACTAAAGGTTGCACAGGTGGATTATTCACATTTTTATGTAACTTAGGGATACCAAACAAAACAGGTATCCTTGGGGAAGGCATAGATAAATATCTAAACAAGTCAGTAGTAATCCTGGTTTCTAACAACATTTCATATAAATGAGACTTTATTTTACTATATGCTTGATTTAACTCATTACGTGAAACCAACTGATATGTGGAACTTCGGACTATTTGGTCCATTTTATTGACATAGTCCTCCACATTCATAACAACAAGCCCCCCTCCCTTATCTGGGGCCATAATACGGACTGGGGCTTCTTGAATTAGTTGTAATAAATACAGTTGTTCACTAGTAACATTTACAGATGAAACATTCTTCCTTTTATTCTGCTTATGATTACTACCCACCCCTAAAGCATTATATAAATCCAACTCACAAATGAGTTCAAAACATTGCAAAGTTGGGTGTAAAGGGGGACAAAAAGTACTTGAAGGATGTAATGCACTAGACTGAACCATAATATTGTCAACAAAAAGCATAGACAAATTGAGTTTATGCACAAATAATTTTAAATCAATTAAAGTTTTAACTAAGTCTGCTTTTCTTGTGGGGAGGAAAGTGTACCCCTTGGCTAATAGTTTCACCAATGGTTGATCTATAGTAACATCATAAAAATTGTAAATTTTAAAATCTTTATCATTACTCATAAAGATGTTCCTTAGTCCAAAATCTGCAGCATTAATTGTCGGGGAAGCTGGTGCAATAAGAGGTGGTATCATCTCCTGCGTTTCCAATTCTTCCCTTTGTAGTTGTTGTTGGAATGAGATTTCTTGTTCTTTGATCTCAGATTGTATTGGTTGGCTTGATGCTGAAAATTTTGGGCGTTAGCTGATGTATTGTTCACAATTGACTGTTGGGGTAACATAGGTCCCTCACCTGATGGAAGTGCACTACTATCATTTGAGACAGATAGACCATGTGTTAATTAATTTCTGTTTGTTGTGTTACACACAACTACATTCATATCAGCATTGCTGGATTTTGCTACTTGTGAACTTGGGGGTGGGGGGTAAGCATTCCCCTCACCATATGCTTTACGGTCTCTAGCTAGTTTTTTTACTTTAATTTCTCAAAATTTCATCATTTGTTGGTCTATACTGTCAAAAATTCTGTTGTAATCAAAAGCATATCTTGAAAAGTTTGCATGACCCTTAATAGCAGCATCTAAGCTAGTAGCTTCTTGTTGTAAAAGGTTAATAGAAGTCTCATAATTTTTAATCATCAGGTTCAACAGGGCAAGTCCCTGAATGTTAAACAACTCAATAAGTTCTTTATGAAACATTGAACCTGGCTCTAACCCCGTAGGGTATTGGTGGGAATGCAAGCCCTTGGGAACAATGTTTTCATTGACACATTGACGTAAGTAACTTCTAAAGAAAGTTTTTTATATTTGAAAAGGTTTTTGTCAAGGTCTTGCAATAATGAAACTATGTTACCTGAGTCCTCTGTTTCAGAAGGTGTTGATTGGTTGGGTTGCGATTGGAATAAAGGAATTGGCGTTTCCAACCACTGAGTAAAAGTTGGCAAGTCTTTCATGGTATTAAATCCTGTAGAACTTCTCATATTAAGTCATTTGTCAGTTATTATATTGTTAGTAAGATTGACACTACCTGGCTGATTGTTGGAAAAAACAGGTAGAATTGTTGAACTGGATGCTGAAGCTGTTGAACCTGTAGGTTCTGTGCAATTTGGTGCCCTTTCGCCACCTGGACTACTCCTCTGGTGCAATTGTTCAGCTCATGTGACATCACTTCCAGTTGGTATCACACTTCTGGTTTGTGAGTTCAGATGGGGAGGTACTGAGCTAGTATCGGGATGCCTACCACCTCCAATTACCAACGCAGCAGCAGAAGGTTGAACAATGGCAGGAACAGAAGGAATGGCATCCACTCTAGTCTGTAACTGGCTCACATGTTGAGATAATTGTTCTATTAACTGTGCCAAATACCCCACTCCATCCTGTTGTGGTGGGGTCAAGTCAAGAATGGTTGGTGTTCCACAAGGACTGTCCAAAGCCATAACAAACTCCAACAGACAGGAACCAAAGTAAGACAAACTAGCGAAAAACAAAAAGACAGCTTGGAAACACCAAAGCAAATTCTCTCTCAGTTTAATTCTCTCTCAGTTTAATGAAGCGCTTTTCGTCTTGCACGTGTGGCAAGACTTCATCAGAAACTGAACAAACTTCAACACAAGCAATATATACACACCCTTTTTGTCACATGACACTTCTAAATAAAATCTTGTGTCTTAAAGGCACATCCACATTATTACTACTTAAAACATTTTTTTAAAAAACGGATATGACTGACAATATTTTAGAACATCTCAACCCTTCCCTTGCTTCAGAATTTTTACCTGTAATGGTGATAGAAATATATATACAAACATACATGTACTAACAATACTATATCTCAAATTATTGTGTTGACTCTCAAAATATGATATTACTTAGTTAACTAAGAAGTCAGAAACGTACATATCCGAGTCAAATGAAGTCAGATATCAAATTTTTTGTTATTTGTTCAAAGCAATCGATTCAGTTGTTGATGATAGTCGGGGGGGGGCCCGTTTACACTTTTACTTGAGCAACTTGTGTTAAGTTGGCAAATACACACTGGGGCAATGTTTTACCCGGGTTTGAATGATACAATATCTTTAAACAGTATATTGAAGTTGAAAAATCTTAAACATTAATGTGTATGCATTTTTAGAAAATGCATTCATATTTGTGATATCTGACTTCATTTGACTCGGATATGTAAGTTTCTGACTTCTTAGTTAACTAAGTAATATCATATTTTGAGAGTCAACACAATAATTTGAGATATAGTATTGTTAGTATATATATGTTTGTATATATATTTCTATCACCATTACAGGTAAAAATTCTGAAGCAAGGGAAGGGTTGAGATGTTCTAAAATATTGTCAGTCATATTTGTTTTTTAAAAAAATGTTTTAAGTAGTAATAATGTGGATGTGCCTTTAAGACACAAGATTTTAATTAGAAGTGTCTTGTGACAAAAAGGGTGTGTATATATTGCTTGTGTTAAAGTTTGTTCAGTTTCTGATTAAGTCTTGCCACATGTGCAAGACGAAAAGCGCTTCATTAAACTGAAAGAGAATTTGCTTTGGTGTTTCCAAGCTGTCTTTTTGTTTTTCGCTGGATGTCATTGATGCCACAGAACATCTTGGAATGCATATGCTCCCACTATATTTATACATTTGTATATTAAAATAACTGCTGAATAATAAAATCACTCTCTAAAATCTCTGCTTTTTATATATTCTAGTCTCTTACAAACTAACGCCCAATAAATGAACCCACAAAACTCACTGACTAATCATTCTTGGCAGTATTAAGACTAACATTTTAAACTGTAGAAATCAACTCCTGCTATAGTTAATCTGTTCTTTTCAATCACTAATTCATCATCTGTGCTCTGACTACATTTCTATTATAGGCAGAAAAAAATGAAAACATTTACTTTGTAATATCTGTTTCAAAGTTCATCTTGTTCTGTAAAAAGATTTAAAATGTATATTTATTTTTATCCACCACAATGCATATAGTATCCTCATGCTACTTTGTACCTAATATTTTATACAATAGTTGTAATACTGTAATTTTGGCTATGCGTGTTACAATAGTGTACTTTTAATATGCATGTAGCTTTTCTCCAAAAGTCTATTAAACAATGGGCAGGATTCACGAAGGCTTGCACGGAGTGTAAGAGACGTGAAACACTCCATGCAAGCCTCGCGATCCAGGAACAGCCCTAAGCTCCGTGTAAGAGACCAGCTAAAACGTCTCTTACACGGACTGGGCGTGGACATGCTAAATACCTCACTTGCATCCGAAAGGTATGCAAATGAGGTATATTAGCGATCCACGAAGCAGAAACCAGTCCGTGTAGGAGATGTTTTAGCTGCAGAAATGTACACAGCTGACAACTGAGTATATTTTTGCAAATTCCACAACGGAGCGATGTCAGCTCCAAATAAAGGTTGCATATGACTCAGGCAGCATGCCAATGGCCAAATATGTGGCCATTGGCAAGATAACCCGATGCAAAAATATTAAAAATATAATTTATTTTTTCGGCGATCGCCGATGTTTAAACCCAGCGCAGCCCCGCGCAAATGGGCTGCACTGTATAAAACCATAAAAAAGAAGGTTATAAACCCACAAATGTGGGTTTCATGCAATACATGGAATGACAATGCAGGGACCAGCAGACCAAAACCAACATGGCCACCGTGTAGTGGTTGCTAAGGGGGGAAGCTGAGTCTAAGACATGTAACTAAGCATTAGTAGGCAATCTCATGTAAATGAGGGTTTGGATACTGAATCTCACAGTCACATACCAAATGAGCACAGTCTGAGTAGTGTAAGAGATACAAAAGGGGAGGAATAGAGTAGGAGATAGGTGACATCACAGGGGGGAATGGTAGAAAGAAATGCAGTTCATTGGAGGCCAGTGTAACATGACAGATGACAGGCACAGATCATGGAAAGAGGTGTGCCACTAGATAAGTCATGGAAAGTCAAGAAATGGAAGGTGTACACTGTTACCTACACCAAAGTTTCTTGCTGGTTGTGCATGCGCACGTGTGCGCACCATGAAGTGCAAGTAGGACAGTGTGCGTGCGTGTAAGGCAGTGTGAGCATGTGGGAGCATGTTGGGAGATGTTTAACACTGTTTGCGAGGGTGTGCGCGCGTGTAGGGCAGGCTGAGTATGATTGAGGCTGTTGGCAGACATGTAACAGTGTTTGCGTGGGTGTACGCGCGTTTTAACCCGAATAAGTAGATTCTGAACCATGTAAGCACGTGTGCGCGCGTGTAAGCCACTGTGAGCATGTTTCAGATAGTATGCACGTTGCTCCCCCCTGAGGAAACAGAGAGGGAAAGGGAAGCAACAGAATTAATAGGAAGCTAGCAGGGATAACTGCTGAAGCTAGCAGGTGAAAATAATTAGAAGCAGGCAATTACACAGGCAGAATAGTAGCCCAGCCCAGCACTTAAAACTCTGCAAACAGTAGTGCAGGATGTTTCCATTAAGAGACACTGCAAGACAGGAGTAAGCTAATAGAAGTGAAAACTGAAAAAGCTTCACTCAGAGCAGAAATGTTAGGGGCTGCCATAGCTGTCATAATGAGACATAGGCGACTTGCTGAGGGTGGTGACAATGCAGATGGTGCCAGACAACCCACAGTGAGGAGACGGAGAAGAGTGTACAGGCCCAGGGTCACCTACCACGGGTTACATGAGCTGGAGATAGTAGAGCGCTATAGAGTGGACAGAGAGCTCCTGCAGCAAATTGTTGAGCTGTGCAGGCCACGCCTCACACACAGAACCAACAGAGGGGAACCCATCCCAGTGGAAACCAAGGTATGTGTTGGCCTAAGAATACTAGCAACAGGTACCTTCCAGAGACCAACTGGCGATATGATGGGGATATCACAGGCATCAGCCTCCAGGGTTCTACACCAGTTCCTGGATGCCATGTCAGCACATGTCGGTGATCATGTATATTTCCCCAATGCCCGTGAGGTATTGGCCAGCAATATGCGTCTCTTCCAGCAAATAGCGGAATACCCTGAGGTACTGGGTGCAATAGACTGCACGCACATATGTATAAAAGCACCAGCTGGTGAGCGGGGTAGAGCCTACATTAACCACAAGGGCTTCCCCTCCATCAACTGCCAGGTCATGTGTGATGCCCAGGGCATAATAATGAATGTGTGTGCTGGCTGCCCGGGAGTTATCACGATTCCCACATCTGGCATTTGGCGCAGCTGTACCAGACATTTGCCAATGGGGACATCCCACACGGACACCTAGTGGGGATGCAGGTTATGCACTGGAGCCGTGGCTGATGACACCCATCAGAAATGCACACACACCTGAACAGGAACGCCATAATGAGGCACACGCACAAACACGTAATGTAATAGGCGTGTGTTTGGGCTGCTCAAGTCATGGTTCCGGTGTCTGGACACATCTGGTGGAGCCTTGCAGTACACACCAACTACATGTACCCAAATTGTCATGGTATGTGCTATGCTACATAATATGATCTTGCGAAAACAGCTGCAGCAGGACCAGCATTGGGCCAGGCCAACAGCCCCCACCATTGCCAAGGCCATCACAGGCAGGCGTGACTTGGAGGAGGAACAACCTGAGCCTGCCCCAGTAGGCAGAAGGAGGCGTGCCCAGTATGCCCTGGCCTTGGCAAAGAGGCAACATAGCACATACACTGGCTCAGTAGGAACCCTGGGAATGATACCCTCTCTGACTCACTCATATAGTAACAGGGATGCCTAACATGACACAACCTGCTCTCAAACATGTACAGGGAGTGTAGTATTTGCATCCGACAGAGGCAGCCCTGCAGCACCACCTGAGGCATGATTGCCATGTGTTAAGCAATGTAACACCATCTAGTATATGCAAACATGAAGACCCTGCCTAACATCTCACCCTCACCAAGCATGATGCCACACTATGAAGACAAGAAGATCAAGTACAATAATTGGATGAAGTAATGCAGTCAGTCAAAGGGGAGCCAATGTGTTACAGGCTGGGAAGATATGCGGAGTTTGACATGCTGCACCACCTGCTAGGGGTGGCGTGCACCTATCATGCCATGCCCCATGGATACTGGGAAAGGCTGTCAGTACCCACAGCATGCCCTGAATAGGTAAGTCTCAAAACACAAACCCAACCTCATAGGTTCTACAAGGGATAGGAACCTAGATGTAATACTACCCCATGACAGATGTATAAACAGCAAGATGTGTGCAGTGTAAACGCACACAGTAAGGAGAATGTAGATACCAGTCCTGTAATAGAGAACTGGGCAAGGTTCACATCAGCACCCTAGCACTACCAGGTCACACCTCATACTGTGCTGTACAGCCAAAACATGGAACAAGCTACAAAGGAGGGTGACTAGCAAGAAATGGCAAGGATAACCACACCCCCTTTTTTCCCAAAAAAAAAGGGGAAAAAGGGAAAAACCCCTGGCCAAAAAACCCCCCTAAAGGGGAAAACCCCCCCCCAAAAACCCCCGGAAAAAAGGGAAAACAAAAACCGGGAAAACCCAAAAATTTTCCCCAAAAAAAGGGAAAAAAAAAAACCCCAAAAAAAAGGGGGCCCCCCTTAAAACCCAAAAAAAGGGGAAAAAAACCCCCCCCCAAAAAAAATTTTTTTAAAAAACCCCCGGGGGGGGGAAAAAAACCCCTTTTAAAAAAAAAAAAAAAAATTACCCCCCCCAAAACCCCAAAAAAAGGGGGGTTTTTCCCCCCCCCAAAACCCGGGGGGGAAAAAAAAAAATTTTTGAAAAAAAAAAAACAAAAGGATTCCCCAAAAAAAAAAAAAAAATCCCCAAAAAAAAAAAAAATCCAAAGGGAAGGGCCGGCCCCCAAACCCAAAAAAACCCCCCCAAAAAAAAAAAAAAAAAGGGGGAAACCCTTAAAAAAAATTTACCCAAAACCCCAAAAAATTTCCCCCCAAAAAAAACCCCCCAAAAAAACCCCCCCAAAAAAAAAATTTTAAAAAAAAAAACAACCCCAAAACCCCCCAAAAAAAAAAAAAAAAACCCCCCCCCCCAAAACCCCAAAAAAAAAACCCGGGGGGGGGTTTTAAAAAAACCCAGGCCCCAAAAAAAAACCCCCCCCAAAAAAAAATAAAAAAAACCCCCTTTTCCCCCCCCCCCAAAAAAAAAAAAAGTAAACCGAAAACCCCCCCCCAAAAAAAAAAAACCCGGGGAAAAAAAAAAGGGGAAAAAAAAATTTAAAACCCCTTTCCCCAAAAGGGCCCCCTCCAAAAAAAAAAAAGGGGGGGGGGGCCCTTTGGGGAAAAAAAAACCCCAAAAAAAAAACCCCCCCCCCAAAGGGTTTTTCCCCCTTGGGGAATTCCGAGGGGTTTTTGGGGCCTTAAAAAAAACCCCGGGTTTTCCCCGGGGGGGGTTTTTTGGGGGGTTTTAAAAAGGGCCCCCCCCCAAAAAGGTTTGGGAAAAAACCCCCCCAAAAAAAAAAGGGGGGTTTTCCCGGGAACCCCCCTTTTTTAAAACCCCCCGGGGTTTTTTTTTTTAAGGGCCCTTTTAACCCCAAACCCTTTTAAAAAAAAAAACCACCCCTCAAAAAAAAAAAATTTGGAAAAAAAACCAAAAAAGGGGAAAAAAAAGGGGCCCCAACCCCTTTTAAAAAAAAAACCCGGGAGGGGCCCCCCCCAAAAAGGCAAAACCGCCTTTCCTTTTCCCAAAAAAAATTTTTTCCCCCCCCCCCCCAAACCCCCCCGGGGGAATTAAAGGAAACCCCCAAATACCCAAAAAAAAAGACCAAAAGGGCAAACCCCCCAAAAAAAAATTTAAAAGGGGGGGTGGTTAAACCCCCCCCCCAAAAAAAAACCCCCCCCCCCGGGGGGAAAAAAAAAAAAACAAAAACCAAAACCCTTTTAAATTTTTATAAATAAACGGGGGGGCCCCAAGGGGAAAAAAACCCCCCCCGGGAAATTTTAAACCCCCAAAAAAAAAAAAGGAAAACCCCAAAAAACCCCCCGGGAAAAAACCCCCCCCCCCCGGGGGGTTTTTTCCCCCTTTTTTCCCCAAAGGGAAACCCCCCAAAAAGAAAACCCCCCGGGGGGAAAAGGGGGAAAAAAAAAAAAAAGGGGGGGGGAAAATTAAAACCCCCGGCCATCAAAGAGACATGGATGGTCCCTAGTATGTACCCCAGGGGGATGACACTGGCTGTGTGCAGCATCCAACCCTCACCAAGAATGATGCCACAGTACAAACACAGAATGCTCATGTTTAACAGCTGGCACAGTTACAGCTGTCAGTCCAAGGGGTGTAATGTTGTCTGCTTGAGATGTCAAGCATGCAAGCCATGCTGTTTACAGGGATGGCTGTCAGCTGTTCCCCTGGGGTCTGGATACTGGATAAGGCCTTTGCCCCTCCATAGACCCCATGTAGGCAAGGCCAAAAGACTACCCCCCACCCTAGAAAACATAAGTGGTAGGAAACATAAGGGTAATGCTGACCAATGCCAGATGTGTAAACTGCAATATGCATGCCCCGAGGCACTTCCCATTATGGAGAACATTGATGCCTGTCCAGTGACAGAAGCCTGCTGCAGGCCTAGTGATAGCACACCAGCACTACTAGGTTATACCACATACCATGTGTTATGGCCCCAACACCTGCACCAACATCAAAGGGGGGAGTATCCATATGCACCACAGACACCCATATAGCCAGGTAACTGACAATGCACAAAGCAGCGGACACCACCCATGTGCACATAACTGTAGTCAAAACTGCTGTACAGTCTGTAGCATGTGACAGACCACACTCTCACACACAAGAACCCCACCCAGACATCCGAAGACACTGGACAGTATGAATGTCCCACCAAATACCAGACAAGGTACCACATAGGTGTCAAACCATTATGTATGCAAGAAGTCATCAGAGACCTAGGGACACAGGTCGACATTAATCTGTCATGTGACAGCCACAATGCCAATGTGGCTATGAAGACTGTTGATACTGGACCCCGTATCATGAAAGGATTCACATCAACATCAATAGAGGTCACTGTGCCGCTGTACTGTTCCCTTATCAGACCCATAATCTAGTACAATGACTCATATGGGATGTAGTCAACCTGCCACCAAGGATTTATGTCTGTTGTCGGATGTCCAAAACAGGGGAAAGGCATGCTCACCCCAAAAAAAAAATTGGGACAAAGCCCCCTTTTAAAATGTGCTGGAGGGACAGATACATAACCCAAGGCTCCCCACACCCAGAAACAGGATCCCAATCCATGGTAGGCAGAGCCCCTCACTGACACCCCTTAACAGGAATATTCCCAAGTGGACGGAAGATTCTACATGTATACTGGGGGGCCCCACTGTGTCACGACCAGACAGAGGCACAGTGAAGATCCCCATAAATGGCCATAATTGAACATAGCAAGGGGTGGCGAAAAAACACACACTCTGCTAGGCTTACTAATGGCCTAGGGTGTTTGCCTACTATGAACCCATGAACCTATGAAGATACAAAACGTACAGGACACTAAGGATAATCACAAGGCTACCCAACTGATGGTAGGAACCATGTTGGGCATCCCAGATATGCTCGAATCACACAGATATTACAAACAAATACCAAACACACACACATATTGCTAACATACAACCTGTCAGGTGCAGTGCAAACACCCCCAGTGCAAAATACCTATCCCAGCAGATGGTCCCCCGACATTGCAGATGCTGAGGTAACAGCCATCATCTGCAAAGCAGAAAACACAGCAGCAAAAGGGATGTGATGGTGTCCTGTGCTGAGGCCAACATGGACCCCCAAAAGTAATGGAATGCAAAAACACACTACTGCCAATGTCAGCCTTACCACAGGATATGTACCCAAAGAGCAGTGTACAACAACAGTGGTCCATCACAACAAAGGTGTTGCCTGAATGTATACTCCAAACTACCACCCCAGGATCCTGACAAGCTTGTTCTGCACAGCTATGGAAAGGATCAGTATGTCCCGCAGACAGAAGGCTAATGTGGACCTACTGATACTGGACCCTACACACTGTGGCTGTTGTAACTGCAGAACCGGCCCCTAAACATGTCTGACCCATTTGAAGCAGTCATTAAGGTCATTGATGAGGGCTATGTGGTCCCCACAGGTAGCTGGACCTTTCACATGCTTCTAGACAATACCGTACGAGTTCAGTATGGATATGTTCACCAGCTTAAATATATACCCCTATGTCAGTAGAGGGGTTGCAAACCAGACCAAGGACAGAACTGACATGGTCAGACATGCTGCATCCATGTCAGACTACAAAGGGGTATGAGTGGCATCCCACAAGGCCTGGTCTTGGCCCCCACCCCGTTCTGTATAATGTCCCATAGGTATAGGCCAACATGGAAGGACTGTGACTGACATGTATGCTGAGCAGTACACACAGCCCACCACATCCGACCCCCCGCTGACACAAGCAACCCACAAAAGCGCCACCTACAAACAGACAACCGTAGCCACAGCCATGTCAGCAAGCTTATCAGACAACTGTGTATAGACAACCACCGTGGATATACAGTAAGTGCCCACAAATTACCACACAGGTGTTAACCCATGAGGTACCTAACATGTAATGTGAGACCTGGGTACAAAAGGTGATAAATATCCTGCACTGGACAAACATGTGTCTGTAGTGTTCAGAAACATGTACCATATACCCACCCAAACATGAGGGCGGGCAGATGTAGATAAGGGGAACTCAGTCTGGCTCGGCAGCGATCCGCCAGCAGCAGCGCAAGTGACTACAATACCCCTGTGGGATATACCCGCAGACACCTCCATCAACTGTAAAGTCCACAACAGTACCCCACCGGGGGTAGCAAAGAGCATGAACAGATGCCATGTGTTGCCTGAGTAAACAAACTGCAGCCCCACACACCATCCTTCCCAGCTACGGGAAAGCTGTGCCTGATGTATGAAGCCATGTCCAACCTGGAATGAATGAACATGTTGCACCTTGAACAATCTGAATGGCAGTGAGCTATGCACATGAGAGACCTGAACCCCAGCACTGACATACATAGGACAAGCTGTACAGAATGATCCATTACACAGAAGGCACCCCCCCACTTCAGTAAACTCCTGGTACCGGTCAGCCAGAGTCCCCATATCGACACCCCCCAAGAGGATCCTGATGAGTGTATGGGAGATGGTAGGCTACCCTGGGAAACACTGTTATGTCAGAGGTAGACAGAGGCACAGTATACCAACCATGACATATGTATGGCAAACTCCAGTTACAATGTGTGAAGGACAAACACACCCTGTGACTACCATCAGAAATGGCCTCCTAGTGTTTGAATGTCCACCATGTTGTGGAATACACTAGCAATGTTGGACGAGCCTGGTGTAGGTAGTCCATATCTGAACAGTATGCAACATGGTCATATGTGCACAACTGGCCCCTACACAGTCTGTTGTGCTCACTATGAAGATGTCAAGCAGTGATAGGACTAAAGCCCAGGATACTGTCCACCACAGTGAAAGTGAACCAGTACACTATATGGTACTACAGTGTTAGGTCATTATGAAAGTATGTTGAGAACTGTCTGCAAAGTATCCCATGCAATTCCTGCAGGCACAGTATAATCCCTGTTGTGGCAGACACGAAGCAGTTGGCCAGTTAGTACACAACATGACACCCAACACACAATCATAAACGTGCGATAATGTCGAAGGTCACACACACCCAAATATGTGGTGGACTTCAGAGTGCAACATATGGAAAGCTCACACTGGGCATGCTCGCACACTTTGATAAATGAGGCATATGTCAGACAACATGCCATGGAAAGGCTGAACTGGGCATGCTCACACACTTAGGCCATATCTCCGTGTAGCAGTTGGCCACACATATCTGGTATTTGTATGTGTCAGTCCAGGAACCAACCACAACACAGCAATTAGCCCAGTGCACACAGTAAATGACCACAGAGACATAAGTGATATAGTGGATCCGTCATATGCAAACATTTTCCACAGATACACAAGTTGGTCATAGGAACAGGGAATGCTATGGCAATAAAGACCTGCAAACAGTAGAACAGCACAACAAATATTGTGCATCCGACAATTGAACATATGGGTGTAGAGGTCAATACTAGGCTTCTTGCCCCAGGGAATGACAGCTCAGCCAGAGTGTGCTTGGCATCTGCATCCCCAGGATAGTAGGCTACCGTGCCACTGTAAAGTAGGTCACAGAAGGCAACATGTGAGGCTAGTGAGCTGTGCCTCTGTCAAGCAGGGGCACCGTGGAGGTCTCAGGGATTGAATGTGCTAAGCCACAGCCATGTTGTCGGTGTGTGCTGTGAGAGGGTTGCTGAGGATCTCTGACAGTAGGTGTCCATCAATAACAGACTGAGGGAGCCCTATCTGCATTCTCTGGACGATTCCACTGTCAACACTGTGTTGTAATGGGTATGTGTGAATGAAGTGCCCTGCTGGAACTGTCGCGAGATGTACTGCCTCTGTGGGCTACAGCTCTGCAATGTATTAGGTCACTCTGTCTGTTGAGCGGCATATATGGCTGGTGTACAGCTGACAGGTGTCTTGTTGTGGAGCAGTCATGGGTATATGTGGGATAGCATGACCAATGCAAACTGTACACATGCTCATAGGATGCAATTGTCAAGGATTATGCTGAGTGGCCAGTATAGTCCTCTGAAGTCATCCACCCCAGTCTACACAAGTGTAGAGTCTGCTTGTGCTAAACACAGTTTGTGTGCAGTGACAACCTTGCCTGGGGGTGGAGATGAGATATGGATGTCCAGGGAAAGGTGGGTATGGTCAGATATCAACAATGGTGGTCTACCTCTGGTGTGGAACAGTGAGTACCCACGTTGCAGATGGACAGGTGCAATATGTATTCACCCATGTGGCTGTGGTGTGTGGTTCTGCCATAGCACATGGACCCACAAATTGTAGTGGCTGTAGGGTAAAGTGGTAGAGGCCTGAGTAGTTCTCACACACAATATGCCTGTACCTGATGTTAACAACTGGAATGGTGTATGTGAATACCTGCATATCCTGGCACTGTTCCCAGGGAAGCTAAGTGTGTGTCCTGGATGTGGGTGTGGTGTTCTGGACTGGTTGTGTTGTGTGTTACAGGTCCGGTATAGAACATAACCTGCCAGTGCGATGTGCATATCTGACCCTGACGTAGGTGGCTGCAAATGCATATATATGCTATCCCCCACCTGACAGGTAGTACTACATCTACATACCTCTGTAGAAATAAAGATGTCAGCACCCTAGAAATACTACAGGTGCAGAACAGATGCCCAGTAATTCGGATAGTGCGCTCTGCTAATGCGTCTTTCTCAAGTGTCATAATATAGTTAGGTAGGGGTTTGAATCCTGCAAATGCTCAGTGTGTGTGGGTGAGTGGGGTTTGTGTGTGTGAGAGGGAAATGTCCCTTTTGGCAACTGGGAAAACACACTACAGGATGCACATTCCCCTTACTAAACACTGATGATGTCAGCACCCTATAAGTACAGCAGGAGAAGGGAAGCCTCCTATTAATGCGAATAGTGCGCTCCGCTAATGCGTCCGTCTCAAGTGTCATAACATAGTTAGATAGTGGTTTGAATCCTGCAAATGGCAAGTGTGTGTGTTTGGATGAGGGGAGTTAGTGTGTGTATGCAAATACGTGTGTGAGAAATGCCCCTTTTGGCAACTGGGAGAACACACTACAGGATGCACACTCCCCTTTCTAAACACAGATGATGTCAGCACCCTATAAGTACAGCAGGAGAAGGGAAGCTTCTCAGTAATGCGAATAGCGCGCTCCGCTAATGCGTCCGTCTCGGGTGTCATAGTATAGTTAGGTAGTGGTTTGAATCCTACAAATGGCAAGTGTGTGTGTGTTTGGAGGAGAGGGGTTAGTGTGTGTGTGCAAATATGTGTGAGGGAAATGTCCCTTTTGGCAACTGGGAGAACACACTACAGGATGCACACTCCCCTTTCTAAACACTGATGATGTCAGCACCCTATAAGTACAGCAGGAGAAGAGAAGCCTCCCAATGCATAGCGTGCTCTACTAATGCATCCGTCTGGAGTTTCATAACATAGTTATGTAGTGGTTTGAATCCTGCAAGTGTGTGTGTGGATGAGGGGGGCTTTTTGTGTGTGTGTGCGAATATGTGTGAAAAATGTTCTTTTTGGCAACTGGGAGAACATACTACAGGATGCACACGCCCCTTTCTAAACACAGATGATGTCAGCACCCTATAAGTACAGCAGGAGAAGGGAAGCTTCCCAGTAATGCGAATAGCGCGCTCTGCTAATGTGTCCGTCTCGGGTGTCATAACATAGTTAGGTAGTGGTTTGAATCTTGCAAATGGCAAGTGTGTGTGTTTGGATGAAGGGGGTTAGTGTGTGTGAGGGAAATGTCCCTTTCGGCAACTGGGAGAACACACTACAGGATGCACACTCCCCTTTCTATACACAGATGATGTCAGCACCCTATAAGTACAGCAGGAGAAGGGAAGCCTCCCAGTAATGTAAATAGCGCGCTCTGCTAATGTGTCCATCTCGAGTGTCATAACATAGTTAGGTAGTGGTTTGAATCCTGCAAATGGCAAGTGTATGTGTTTGGATAAGGGGGGTTACTGTGTGTGAGGGAAATGTCCCTTTTGGCAACTTGGAGAACACACTACAGGATGCACACTCCCCTTTCTAAACACAGATGATGTCAGCACCCTATAAGTACAGCAGGAGAAGGGAAGCCTCCCAGTAATGCGAATAGCGCGCTCTGCTAATGTGTCTGTCTCGAGTGTCCTAACATAGTTAGGTAGTGGTTTGAATCCTGCAAATGTGTGTGCTTGGATGAGGGGAGGCACTGTGTGTGTGAAAATTTGTGTAAGGGAGATGTCCCTTTTGGCAACTGGGAGAACACACTACAGGATGCACACTCCCCTTTCTAAACACAGATGATGTCAGCACCCTATAAGTACAGCAGGAGAAGGAACGCCTCCCAGTAATGTGAATAGCGCACTCTGCTAATGCGTTTCTCCCGAGTATCGTAATGTAGTTAGGTAGGAGTTTGAAACCTGTAAATGGCATGTATTGTGTTTAGATGTGGGGAGTTTGTGTGTGTGCATTTCCGTATGAAAAACATGTTAGTTTTGGCAATCAGGAGATCACACTACCTGATGCACATTACCCTTTCAAAATACTGATGTTGTCAGCACCCTATAAGTATAGCCAGAAAAGGCTATCAGTAAACCAATAGTGCTTTGCTAATGTCTCTCCATGTCATGACCTATTTAGGTAGGGTAATGAATCCTGCAAATGGCAAGTGTGCATGTGTGTGTGGGGGTAGTAGTGTGTGTAAATGCAAGTGTGAGCGAACAGATCCTTTTGGCAAATACTACAATACACCAGATGCTGCATACTCCCCCAGTAAACACAGGGGATGTCACCACACTATCAGCACAGCCAAACAGGGCTAGTTGGCTAGTAATGCCAATAGTGTGCTCTGCTACTGTGTCTATTACCATTGTCAGAGTACAGATAGGTATGTTTTGGTAACCCACAATTGTCAAGTGTGGTTGTGTCACACAGTATGACCTTGTGTTGGTGTTTGTACATAACAATGCATGCCATTGCCTAAACCAGCAATGGCATTGCACACATGATGTATGTGTGTGACACATACACATAAATACCTGTGACCTGCAGTAGTTACCATGTCTGACACATGCTTCGAGTGGATAAATGGTGTTTGCAATGTATACCAATATGACTGTGTCTTACAGTGCAGGGTCCGCACATGGTATGTCTCTATACAGTGTGGGTGTCTATGGTGAAAGACCTACAGCAGGGGATACACATCTGGTCTGGGCCATATAGTGTACATGTAGTCGATGTACAGGTGCTGCATGTTCCCACCTGTTGTGTAGTGGTAACATGTAATTCCACTGCATTGGTGACCACATGCTGTGAACCCTTCAACTAGTGTGTTGTAGCTACAGTAATGCTCACACACAATGTTTGGCTGGATGCAGTGGCCATATAAACACAGTTCTTGAGACTGTCATATTGCCAGTGTTGTTATGGGGGATAGGTGGTCTTCCTGTGTGTAGGAGGCTTGTGTGTGCCAGGCTATGAACCAGTTGGCAGTCCGACCAATTGTTAGCTGCACATGAGTAGCCCTGATGGTTTGTGCTGTGCCAACAACCTGGAGGTGTGTGTATCTGTGTTACCTTGGGATACCACCCCCCTATCCATGTGTGTTACATGTGTAGGGGACGACAAGCATGGTATGGGGCATAACCTGTCAGTGATGGGTAACACCTGTGAGCCATGAATCATGAATCTGGTACTGCACAGACATTGCAGTTCACCGTGCTGAAGGCAGTGTCTGGTGCATGCATCTTCCGGTGTACACTGCTGTTGTTGCGTAGCAGCACTGTTAGTGTCCTAACCTGTGTGATACCCACAGAGGTCACTATGTAAACCATGTCCTGCAGCATAAGGCAGTATGTGTATACCAAGGAGCTTTGCCATTATACATCGGGCCATGGGTGTCACGTGCAAGATGACTCTTGCACATCATTGTGGCTTCCCTAGCATGTAAGCACACATTGACAGCCAGTGGATACCCTATGAATGACAGTGGAGACTGAGCATAATGTAGACATACAACACCTTCCACATATAGTGGTAGAATACCTGGTGAGGGTATGTTGGCAACCAACATCAGGTTCATACTGGCCTGTGCCACATGCTGAGAGATCCATTTTATGTTCCCTATCATGTAGTCCAGGGAGGTATGTCTCAGGCAGCCATACTGGCATGGTCAATGAGTGAGTCATATCTGTCCATGCCTGACCTGTATGCATGTGTGCTGTGGTGGACCATAGGTAGGCATATCACTGTGACCTTCAAGATACAGCCTGTTGGCGGGACCCCAGTGCAGCACAAAAACAGGTACCTGACCGTCTGAGCAG